>NC_134489.1:71392507-71692507 GCF_040206685.1 Ascaphus truei
GATAGGGTTAGGGGAAATTATATATAATCTATAAGGCTATACTCACACGGCCCTGTGTGAGCTGGTGTAGAAATTGGTTACTTTGGGGTTAAATTTAACCCATCCACATCTATTCGTCACGTAATGGGGGTTTTCTCCAGTATCCAGGGCAGCACGAAAATTAGTGCTGACTCCCAAGCATCAGCCAGGCTCTCCCCCCAGGTGTTATGATGCGTGGGGGGGGAGGGGTTGGGTGATGAGAAAAACGAGTGAGGCACGGTTCCAGTTAAATATTCACAAGAAATCACATTTATTAATTAAAACAGCAAAGGGACTCACATACATATAGAATGGACCCCTGGCCTCCTCACGCAGTCCAGGATCGAGTTTGAGCAGCTTTGTGCGCCCTTCCCGCGTCCGGGATGCAGGAAGAAAAACTATCCTGCTGGGCTGCAAACACTGCTCCACGGTCTGACTGCGGAAGCCTCCTTAGGTCAAAATCTTCTGGTGGTTTAGAGCAACGCGTTTCGTCGACACATCGACTTCCTCAGGCTCAAATAATTGTGTGTATGGGGGGTTATATGTATTTCTTTTTTATATGTATTGGGTAGGTGAGTTTTTTTAATGCATTTGGGGGGGTAGGGGAGGTTGTATATTTAGGGGGTGGTTTTTTTGTATGTATTTGGGGGTGGAAAGTTTTTTGCATTGGGGTGGGAAGTTTTTTGGTATACACTACCGACACGCTTTATCACTCTGCGGCCAGATCCGCAAGCCGGGAGATTTCCCGGCTTGCTAGTAGCCGCCCCTCGGCATGCCGCGCGTCATAGACGCGCGGTCACGCGTCTTCGGGAGCGTGCACCCCCTGCACGCGCGTCCAGGGGCTCCCCGAGGGAGCCCTGGTGTCCCGCGATCGCGGGACAGCGGCAGGGGGTTCCGGGGGACCCGGCGGACCCGGCAGCGGTAGGGAGAGCGCCCCGATCGGAGGGCGCTCTTCCGCTGCTTCGGCGCGCGCCCGTCACTCTCGGGCGCGCGCCAGGCTACTGCTGCGGCCAAGAACGGGCAAATGCTCGAATAAACTTGGCCGCAGCAGTATATCTTGTGAGGGGAATTGTGTGAGGGGGAAGGGCATGAGTGAGCGTGGGGTAATTGACGGAGGGAGAGGGGTGAGTGAGGAAAAGAGGGAGTAAGAGTTAGACGCAGGGGAGAGAAATACATGCGAGGCGGGAGAGTGAGAGGGGGTGAGAAGGGAGAGAAACACATGGGAAGAGAGGGGGAAAGAGAAGGGGCTCGTGAGTTGTGAAATGAGGGGGGGGGGGGGCGGCTCGCAATACCGCCGACAACGGGGGGGGGGAGGGAGGAGGGCCTGCTTAAAATGTTTGTCCTGGGCCCCACAATTTCTGTTGGCAGCCCTGGTTAGTGGTTCTCAAATACACAAGCTTATGGTTTTAATTAAAGATATGGGAACTTTTTGCATGTGTTAGGGAGCTTTGCAAATGACCCTTTTTGGTTAGGCAAAAAAAGTTAGCTTCAATCTAAAAGAATTATCTTAACATGTTCAGGTCATTTTAATTTACTTTCACTTTCAACATTTGATTGAATTAAAAAAAATGTTTTAAAAGTCGTGGGGTTGCTACAGTATGTTGCCACTTTTAAAAAAGCGAAATAGCGAATTTTTCAAAATATGAGTCGTTTCCTAGAACTTTGGACGCAAAAGTTTGATCAAAATGTTCACACTTCCGTAGTTTCAATTCCTTCCTGGGTAATGTATACAGTGCTTAAAATGGTCTTGGACAATTCACTTTATCTCCCTATAGCGGGATTCACAAACCTCCGAAATGGGTAATCGTCACGGACTTGAATGGCAGGTAACATGGAATTGCGGTGCTAAAAAATTGTCTTGGAGTTTATTGAATACCCCTATGTCTTGTCCGAATATACTTAGAAATGAGAAGTGCAGTATTTGTTTTATCCCCAGTGCTGTCACGTCTTCACCTGATCTAACCAAGGGATTGTGGTGCTCAGAAACCGATAAAAAAATAATTACGTTACAGTCCCAAAAAAAGAAATAGAGAAACAAAGAAAACATATTATGTTTCATATTTGTAACAATTGACTCCCTGGTTGTCATTTCTATGGCATTACTGTGCCCGTGCAAATTCGGGTTCTTAATTAGAAATCCTCACCCCCAAGGCGTTAACAACCCAGGCTTAAATTATTTTCATTTATGGATGGTAAAATAATAAAATTGAAATGGTGGCAAACAAACAAACATTATACCCTGTCCCTCTTCTCCTCAGCTACACTTAAATTAACTAGAACATATGGTTCCTGTTACACCCTGCTGTCATTTCTTAATAAAATGTGTGTTTTAGAATATGCTTCCAATGTGTTACCTGCTACGTGCTCTTAAAAATAGTGAAAACTTTACACTCCGATTATCTAATTCATTGGGGAAATATGTAAAACATTAAAAGGCAATAAAATTAAACAGAGGGTTTATTTTGTTGAAGCACAAATCCTAGCTGTTTCCTTTATCCTTGATGATAATGTATTATGTGTTCCTTCCTAGTCAAAGTGGAAACATAGGGGGTATCATTAACCACAAGAAGCGTGTTGTTACTTATTTAGAACACTTGGGTCCCACAGAATCTGTTTAGAAATGTAATTATTTGTCAGCTCTTTTTGCATTAAAAAAAAATTAAATTTAGGGATGCGATATCTTTATCTCTAATGTATTCATATAGACATATATAAATATATACTTTCACTTATTTTCTGTGAGTGTCACTGATATTGAGCAATCAACAGTCTCATGGACTTCAATGGATTCTCCTGTCATCTCATTAAAATGATATCTTGGGGAGGGAGGGGGGCTGGAACTCTCAAATCTCACTGGTTTCAGTCCTTGGAGGTTGACATGTTAGCAAATATCACTATTAATATTTTATTTTAAATCAGTAACCCACCCCACTCCCTCATCTCCTCAAAATCCTATATGTGTTCCTCATATAATGTTAGTAGATTGCCGACAAAAACATGTTTTACCTTATTTTCGTGTTATAGAAAACATGATTTTAGTTCTGGGGTTACCATGGTAACCTTTAGACTGCAATGGACTCCAGGGAGAGCTTCATTTTAACCTCCCGGGCACATAATATATCAAACGGGTATATCTCCTAAATGAAGCATCAGATTTTAAAAATGTGTTTGTAACTTGACAAAGGTTCAAAAGGGAACTGGAATGTTGATCCATGTGAACAAAGTACCATGGTTTTGAAAAGTCCTTTGGAGTGCCGGCTCTTCTGTTTCAGCATTTACCCTCCAGCTGTGCAGCCAGGCACATAACCAATGTCTCTGTGAGTGCTCATGTGCGTAAATATACACTGTGTGCAGAAAAAAACGTGACCCCTTTGATTTTTCTGCAAGATAGGACGAAAAAGCGCTACATTTCCATGAAAATGTGAGCAATTGTAGGTCTGTCACAGTAGATTATTACATTCAAGATTTATTTGATAATCTCATAAATAATCTTTGGAATTGGTGATGGCGTGATGACCTCATCACGCGCATAGTTCCGAAATGTTGTTTACCGTAGAAGATAAGCACGTATATAAAGTGCTTCAGACAGAGCGAGAATAATGGTCCAAAACGATTATTTAAAATGTGTCCTGATAAAGGATGGTCACAAGGAGGACTGAAGAAAACGAATTTGTATCGTTCAGGAGTGGGAGCAGCTCAATCAACGTGGTATCGATTTATGCAATAAGACAGTGGCGTTCTCGTCTTTGGGCGTGCGTTTCAGCAAAAGGACATCTTGAACGCACACTTTGAATCATACAGATGCAGTCGCTCTTGCTGTTTCTGGTGCCGCGATTGCACGCAGTCCTTGCACCACGCCAGTTGCGGCCCGGCAAGATTAACACTGTGGGAGGTCCCATTGAATAGAATGGACCACACACAGCACTGTTGTGGCAGCCACCCCAACTCCCCCCTCTCCCCCCCCCCCCACCCCCCCAGTGTTGCATTTATTTTTTTCGGACTTTCTGTCGCAGCGCCGGAACTAGTGAGAGCGGCTATATCTGTACTTTAAATTTAAACTTTATTGTAATCTTAGTGTTTCAGATTAGATTACAACAGTTTAACACATTTATGAGCTACAGGTATGAAGGAAAAACTCCTATTACTTGTTTAATGATGTTGATTGTCTGCATTGTGCTTCCTATATAGTGTTAATCTACATAGCAGACGTAGAATTGTGCAAACTTTCATGAGGATTGAACGAGAAATATAGAAGGTATGATGAGAAATGAAAGGGATCCCTTTTTTCCTGGACACACCCAGTAGACAAACAAAGATATGTGGATATTAGTGATGTAAGAAATGGTTGTGTTCCAGTTTGTACATTTTTCACATTTTTATTGGGGCAAAAATTTAGCAAATTGTGTTCAAACTGTTTCGTTTTAAAATGTGTCAAAAATTGCTACATTTTGCCCTTTTTGACAAATGGAAAAAAAGTATCACATGAGCATAACCAATGTGACCGTGGACAAAAAAATGTTTGGAAACAAAAATGCAAATGTCTCTGGGTTTGTGAATTTTTCTGATATGTTTGCACATCTCTGGTAACTAGTGTGTTTATATGAGTGTGTATGTATATATATGTGTATGTATATATATATATGTATAGAACAAACAAAGAATGAAGTAGCGCCTCTAGATAAAACCAATTAATGTAGTGAACCGGTAAAGCTAATCATGAAGGGGTGCTTGGTGTGGTGGCTAATGGGAGACTAATACACAAAGATAAAGACTAAAAAATATATAAAGCAATAAGAACTAAATCACAGCTAATATTGGATAAAAAGTCCTGTTAATGGATAAAAAATATATAAAACTTTAATGCCACAAAATATAAAAATGGTGAAAAAGTAAAAAATGAAAAATAAGAAGATGGGTAAGGAAAAAACCTTAAAGATAAAATAGTCCTGTTCCGATGATAACTGCACCATGTTCTTGGAGACCGTTTCGAAGGGATCACCAGTCCCTAACCATATCTGAAAAAAAGAAAAAGAAAAAACAGGCGCAAACCTAGTGCATTAACATAATAAAATTTGTATTTCAAGGAACATAAAATCTAACAAATGCCCACTCACAAGGTGTAAAACGATAAAAAGCAGATATGAGATAGGCTCAATATATAATTTCTTCATTTGCACTATGATCATATATACTCTTCAGTGGCTTAATATACTGTAGATAAATAGTATGGCATAATCTAAAATGTTCTGGGATGGACTGAAAACAAAATTACCATATATGTTTGTTTATACTATATTTTATTCGAGCAGAAGCAATTTCTGCTGTTAGGCTAAAAACTGGGAAATTTGTTAAATCAAATCCCTGTTATGAAACCCTTGTAACCATTGTCTTTCCAATATAATTGCTCTTGGAGCTTTGAGAGCACCTGAAACTCAAACTCCGGGTAAGATTAATTATTTAAGCATCTCTATACCCCACAGAACCGAAGCAAACAGCCTCTGAGTCAATTCAGTCTCTGACTCCTGGAGAGGAATTCTTCTTGTCAACCAAAATAACCTACAGCAACTCATCAATGCTTCAAAAAGTATGCAGTGTGGTCATTTTAGAAGGGAATACAAACAAACTTGTGTTCAATAATGTGAATGTGAATACAGAACTCCACGTAGTTTAATATAATGAAAAATAAGATGGAATCTATAAAACACAGAAAATGAGAATGATGATTTCTACATATTTCAAAATAAATATGACATGGATTTATTTAAACAAAAAAACAAAAATAAATCAGTACACTTAAAGAAAAAAACTACGAGGGCCACGTTAAAAGATAACCCAATCTACAACAATAAAGATTCAACAGAGTATTTTTACAGCAATGTCATTTTTAACATCTCTTTGAAATTTGTAACTGATAAAATCAAGGAATTATTTAATGTATTATTTAGGGAATTAATTAAACTCTGGTCTTAGCCATGAGAAATGAAATAACTAAGTTTGTTTATTAAAGGCTTCAATTTATTCAGATAGAGGACATGGGATGATGGCGCTTTTTTACGCATATTAGATGTGAAATTATGAAAATTGCTGCTTAGGAAAATTGATGTCACATATCGGGCCTTATCTATACTATATACTTATCTATATAAGTTGGGGGTGGTCCCGTGGGGTCCGTCGGCGGTGCACTGCTGTAGTAGATAATGGGGGCTGCACACCAATTCCAATAAAAACTGCTTTATTAGGTGGTCATCAAAAGTATTATACAAACACTCTGACGCGTTTCAGGACTGTTGTCCCTTTATCAAAGAGACTCTTTGATAAAGGGACAATAGTCCTGAAACGCGTCAGAGTGTTTGTATAATACTTTTGATGACCACCTAATAAAGCAGTTTTTATTGGAATTGGTGTGCAGCCCCCATTATCTACTACAGCAGTGCACCGCTGACAGACCCCACGGGACCACCCCCAACTTACCTGAGATGCAGGCGTGATGCACGCACTACTCTGAGTCTGAGCAGCTGTTCCATTGAGGCTCCATCAAACATTTATGGGTATGTACTTTGGTTTTCTGGGGATTTAGACAGTGCCTTTATGGTATATATAGAGTTCTGTGTTTGTCCTCCAGTTATACCTGTACACCTATTATTGCATTATACTACATAGAGCCTCATACAGCTTAATACATGCTCCCATGACCAGATATATGCCTATTGAGACTTCAATCAAGTCATTTCCACACACAGCTGAGCCCTGAGGATTGGGATAATTTCCCTTACATACAACTACTTATCTATATATCTAAGGTACAATACTGCCAATTGTAGTGAGATTGCAGGAAAACGGCTATTTTACTGTAAGTGCGATCAGCACTATCACAGCTTAATGAATAGCCTGTTCTCTCTCACTTTCAAGAACCTGCAGATAATAAAACTCTAACTTCAGGCAATCATATCATCATCATCATCATAAAGATTAGATCATGTTTGGTACTAAGCTAAGTGCACTTTCTCCTGGGACTTGGTCTCTTGAGGAACCAGGAATACCTAGATCTCTCGAAGGTTGTAAGAGTGCGTGTGAAAGCAGATGGGGAAGAGAAAGGAACTAAGTTTAGCTTGTTTAGAAAGTTACAATTAAGGGAAAATTGGTTCTACTTTCCATTCCAACAGCTATCAAGAGAAGAGCTGAAGTCGGAACTCCTCATTAGAGATGGGCGAATTTTGGGGGAGAGTTTGGATCCGCAGCAAATCAGCCGGTTCATTTGGTCCGCGAATTTCAGCGGACCAATTTCAAAAAGCCAGATTCACGGTTTGCAGATTTGTTTCTTATTATAATACATTCCGTGGATTCCGCAACCCCTGGATGGATTTGTAGAATCCAATCTGTGGATTCAGAAATCCGTTGGCAGGTTCTTAAGAATCCACTAACGGATTGCTGAATCCGCGTATTGGATTCTTCAAATCCGTCTACGGGTTGTATCCAATGGCCTTGTGTGCTATTGCAGCCTTGGGTACATTTGATGTATCCAAGGGCGGGCCTAGCAACAGCCAGAAAGTGTCAGCCTGAGGGGTGGATACTGGTTGGGTCACATGCTGGATGTGATGGCCTGTCAGTATTCAGACCTGCTCTATTATGGGGCAGGGTTACAAGCACAACCCAAGGGTATAACTACTGGCACTTTTCCAAAAGTGGGTTGTCTCTTTCCTCCCCCTATGGAGTGAGTACCAGCTACCCTGGGTCTCATTAGGAGGCCTCAGAAGGAGCACCATGCAGAAGGCCTGGTGTGGGCCTCAAGCCCTATCAGTAATACCTTCACTAGGGGAAGCAAGGAAAGTGATGTACCTGCCGTAAGATACTGAACATGCAATAAATACCATGGAAACATCTATCAGAGTGATTCACTGTCTTGGGCTAAAGAAAGGTGTCAGTCTGGGCCATCCTTCTATCCATGCTGACTGGAGGCGCTGCAACTAATGAACAAAGGTACCCTGTACACCTGTCCTGATGATTCCCCACACCACCGTGCAAGTGCTCAGCCCTCCTGTTTCCTCACAGGTACGCACCACACCACAGTAAATATGGAGTAGCAGACCAAATCTCATTTAGGGTGGGGGTAAAGGAGCTACATATATAAAATGTGATTGTTATATATGAATAAAGTCTTATTTAAAATGTGGGTATGAAAACATTATTTAGTTATAATTGATAACATCCATGTTTCAGAAAAACTGGCTATTTGAATTACCATATATCCATGCCTTTGTTCTGTATTTTTTCTGTATAGTGATTCTGAGCAGTTACTGTGGTTCCTGTATCTCATTAATTCCAATTTAACAGCTACAGCAGCTTGACTGAACAATGTATAATAGAAAAAGTTCTGTGTTGTTTTGAACTAAGAAACAAAGTATTCTTGAGAGCACACATAATACATTTTGGAGCAGCAAAAAAAGGTTGTAAAAAGTTAAAAATAAAAAAATAAAACCATATTGACATGATCACACATACTGTGTGTACACACTGTGACAGAAACCATGGAGATGTAATAAATACGCTATATAGGGCTACCAGAACAGCTTCTATCCTACTGTACTTAGGCTAGAAAGTACAGCCACAGAATAAATGTGCTCCATCCCATAGCTTCACAGTTGCTGAAACTGAGGGATGAGAAATCCAGGCCAGAGATTGGCTGCTGCTCTGTTTACTCTCACCTCCCCTGCTAAATGGGAAAGCATGTATTTAAAGCTGGATTCCTGCTTTCTCTGCAGGTATCTCCCCACAGTAACAACTCCCGACTGTAAGCCTCAAAGTTCTGGAGTAATGTAGAAAAGGTTTGTAAAGAGGCGGTCACTGCTGCCGCCAGGGAAAATGATATAGCTCACGCTAGAAAATAAATAATAGGTTTATTTGTGCAAATATAGCAAAAGTATCTTACTCTTCGACAAAGTCACACACGTGACGAAACGCGTCAGAGTTCTTCTCTGCGGCTGTTTTTTGCTATATTTGCACAAATAAACCTATTATTTATTTTCTAGCGTGAGCTATATCATTTTCCCTGGCGGCAGCAGTGACCGCCTCTTTACAAACCTTTTCTACATTACCCTTACCTTGGGCTGGAGCACGCTGTTTCCTCTTCCGGATCCGGTGACCCCTGACGTCATCACTGATCGGAGACGCCGGCGAGTCAAGATTCTGAATGAGTGAGGGAGTTCTCCCCTGGATCTACGCTCCCCAGCCTCTGCGGTGAGGACTGCCTTTGCGGAGAGGACTGCCATATCGTGGGTGACACCGGGTAAGAGGTTGTGGCGGAGGGCGGCAGTGACTTAGCGGGGGTCCCTAGATTAGGGATACTGCGGTTCTACTGCTGTTATTCCTCCCTACCACGATATATCCTCCCCGTTGCTGAGCACCATATACACGGGCAGTGGGACAGAGACTCCTTATTCTTTAAACCCTTTATACTCCTGAAACACCTGAATGGGACACTGGCACCAAGAGGTTTTCATTCATGTTTATGCTTACTCTCTTTTTATTCGGATAGCTTGGCTAAGGACAATTCTGGTAGCACCAGTTTGTCTTATGAGTGATCATAAGTTTTTTGTCAAAGTTCTGGAGTGCCTGGGCACTTAACTACTGAGTGCCCACCAGCTGTCCGTCCCCCAAAGAGTGTGTATGGGATAGTGCGCTTCCCTGTGTTGGGGCCCGTTGGTGCACGTGGTTAATACCTCCCTGGTCTTAGTCCAGACCAGGGCAATTAGTAGAACTCCTCAGATCAGCAACGTGGTTCCGCGCCGCAATCTGTTACTGCTCTCCTGGGTAAATCGTTAGGCGGTTGCCTCTGGAGGGGCTTCCCATTGGAGTGTACCCCTGTAAATAGTCTCCATCAGGGAGTCTTGGTATGCTCCCATGCAACAGGCCGCACTTCTCCTTCAGGCAATGTCCTGCAGCATATCTCTCACTATTACTACTGTGGAAGGGTCCCTATCTGAGGCCTTTCCCTACAGTATGCAATGTTCACAATATCTACTGTGGCTCAGGAGATCTATCTAGGACCTTGGGGGGTTCCTGGTCTAGTCCAAAGGAGCACTGCTCCCTGGAACCTACCTGCACCCTCTCTGTCCGGATCACAACTCCTCCCTCCTCTCTTCCTCCGCACGCCAAACTGTATCTCTGTCTGAGCAGGGGTCCTTGCAGCCCTATTGGCTGTCTGCCAGTAGTAATGTCTGATACACAGCAATAGTAAATGATACATTGAGGGGGGAGGAGAGAGAAAGAGGGAGGAGAGCGCTTTCAAATTTAATAGGTATCGCCAGTTGTATATATACATCCCCTCAAACGTCCCTCCAAATAAATTAGGGAGACATGCCTGTGCTGAAAAGGGAGCACACCTGAGGTACCTGACTGAGAGATATGCTAATGACTATGCAAACTATATTTAAATTAGTCCAATCCCACACATCCTAATAGGATTTCCATTACAACAATATACGGTGGTTCGTGTATCTCATTAATTCCAATTTAACAGCTACAGCAGCTTGACTGAACAATGTATAATAGAAAAAGTTCTGTGTTGTTTTGAACTCAGAAACAAAGTATTCTTGAGAGCACACATAATACATTTTGGAGCAGCAAAAAAAGGTTGTAAAATGTTAAAAAAAAAAAAAAAAAACATATTGACATGATCACACATACTGTGTGTACACACTGTGACAGAAACCATGGAGATGTAATAAATACGCTATATAGGGCTACCAGAACAGCTTCTATCCTACTTAGGCTAGAAAGTACAGCCACAGAATAAATGTGCTCCATCCCATAGCTTCACAGTTGCTGAAACTGAGGGATGAGAAATCCAGGCCAGAGATTGGCTGCTGCTCTGTTTACTCTCACCTCCCCTGCTAAATGGGAAAGCATGTATTTAAAGCTGGATTCCTGCTTTCTCTGCAGGTATCTCCCCACAGTAACAACTCCCGATTGTAAGCCTCAAAGTTCTGGAGTGCCTGGGCACTTAACTACTGAGTGCCCACCAGCTGTCCGTCCCCCAAAGAGTGTGTATGGGATAGTGCGCTTCCCTGTGTTGGGGCCCGTTGGTGCACGTGGTTAATACCTCCCTGGTCTTAGTCCAGACCAGGGCAATTAGTAGAACTCCTCAGATCAGCAACGTGGTTCCGCGCCGCAATCTGTTACTGCTCTCCTGGGTAAATCGTTAGGCGGTTGCCTCTGGAGGGGCTTCCCATTGGAGTGTACCCCTGTAAATAGTCTCCATCAGGGAGTCTTGGTATGCTCCCATGCAACAGGCCGCACTCCTTCAGGCAATGTCCTGCAGCATATCTCTCACTATTACTACTGTGGAAGGGTCCCTATCTGAGGCCTTTCCCTACAGTATGCAATGATCTTCCCCCCTTGCAAGGGAGGGGGGGGGGGGGCGCAGTCCATGTAAGTCTGTTCCTCCAGCTGATTCCATTAGCAAGCCCTGAGGATGACCCTCGGCCTATTCTGACGTACCTCATCTTGCTCCTACGAGTGTCTGCTGTGCCTCACCCTGATAATCACTAGGCCCTGCTATCACTCAGCCGCAGCACTTCTCACTCAAGATTAGCCTCTTATTTTCAATCTGGGTAGGTTAACTGTATCATGCGTGTATTGGCGCAATTTCAGTTTTTGCCGAACCGGCTGCTGGCGACTCGCTGGGACTCAAGCAGACTTCCCCTTCTCTGCGAGAAATGATGTGGTAGAGTTAAACTCCCATTATTGGGCTACCCGTAATTTTCATTTGGAAATGTTCCCCCACACTTTTATAGTCGTAGGTATTGCGTTTTAGTAGAGCTTTGGCCAGAGTTTTGTAATCCAGGCATGCATGTTTAATGTCAAAATGATTAGGCCACCTGTGCTAATGAGAGCATAGCCTTTAATCCGGCACTGTTAGTGGTCCTTGGAAACCTCTGTCCTATGGTGTCTTACTACCTTGAAGAAACCTATACTTTCCATAGAATTTAATAAAGAATAAGATGTTTAAATAATCATTCGTTGTAGTCACATTTTTTATATAAATAGCAGGATAAACATACAATTAAATGACAATGTTTGTAGCAGTGGAGAAATATAACTACAATATGAACAAATATATTTCATCATATAAATAGGTCTATATTTTTCGAGCCATAAATTTCCATACTGTAAGTCTCTTATCACATTGTAATAATTTCCTTTATTTTGAGTAGGCATCCAGCCAAAACTATCAGTACAGTTATGCTTTGCTCAAACTAACAATAATATGATGGGTTCTTTCATATAGATTAGGATCTTGGTGTGGGGCAGTTGTGCAAGGTTAACAATGTAAAACCAGTTTCAACTCAGTGGAGGGTAGCAGATGAGTTGATCATTCACTGGTAGTTGGTAGATGAGATGATACTGCTAGCTGATGGGTTCTTCAAGGTGCACTCAGTATTGGAGGAAATCAAGGACACATTTTGTAATAAAATACAAGTTTCTAGTCATTCCCACTGGTCTGTATAGAATAAAAGTTCAAAAACGTATGGCAGGTGAATCTGAGCTGGTTTGACGTACCTCATCTTGCTACTAAGAGTGTCTGCTGTAATCGTCCTGATAATCACAAGGCCTCGCTATCACTCAGCCGCAGCACTTCTCACTCAAGATTAGCCTCTTATTTTCCATCTGGGTAGGTTCAATGTATCATGCGTGGATTGGGGAAATTAAAACTTTTGCAGAACTGGTTGCTGGCGACTCGCTGGGACTCAAGCAGACTTCCCCTTCTCTGCGAGAAGTGATGTGGTAGAGTTAAACCACCATTATTTGGCTACCTGTAATTTTTATTTGGAAATGTTCCCCCACACTTTTATAGTCGTAGGTATTGCATTTTAGTAGAGCTTTGGCCAGTGCTTTGTAGGTGCACGTCCACTCTGTTCAACAGCTGACCACGCCTCCGCATTGTATTTCAATTTATATAATGACACCCAGTGTATGCAGAGCTCTACAGAGCAGTCGCTTCATCCTCTGTAATTTTGCCAATTTCCTCTGTCAATCTAGTGCTAAAACCCGAATGCATACCCTTATCCTCTCCTGTCTGGATTATTATAACATGCCATGTTACAGGCCTCCCTGCCTCACAGCTTTCTCCCCTGCAATTAATCCAAAATTCGGATGCTAGAATAATTCATGTGAGTCATGCACAACATGATAATCCCTAATATTTCCCACTAGTTACCAATAATCCCATCCTGTAACTCGAACAGTCGTCATTACTGTATTAGTGCTGTTGATGAACAGAGGAGAATTAGAACTGAAAGAGCTTTGGAAGAAATGCAGGGATCGAGGTAATAGATTTCCACGTAGGTTGCCGTATTTTATAAATGAGACCTACGTACTTTTAGTATATACTGTAAACGACAATCTTGTAACAATATGATTTTAAAGGTGCAGTTCCTCCTACTCCTGTGTTTTGTTTTTTTAAGCCCCTATTTTTTATTACAGGGTAGAAACCGGGGGTCCCCTTGAACCAAGGACCCCTAGTTCCAGAGATAATTACAGGTGAAGTTACCGGGTTTAAATCTACCTCAGGTAAAACAAAATGGCTGCCAAATCTTGGACCAATAGGAAGCTGCAACACCAGCGACTGTGGATTCCTATTGGATTGCCATTTAATGTCTGTGAATTGACTGTATAACCCTGCTCATTTAATGTAACCATGTATTTGTTAGAACTGTTTCCAGGACATACTTGAAAACGAGAGGTAACTCTCAATGTATTGCTTCCTGGTAAAACATTTTCTAAAAAACTAAATAAATCCCCGTTAAAAACCAGGACGTGATATCAGTAACTTCACCTGGAAGTTTCTTGGGAACTGGGTGGGAGGGGCAGTCCTTGGAGCTTAAAATAGTGCTTTTCAGCGCTGGAGAAACCCAGGTTCGAATCCTGTAAAAAATTAAATGGAGGGTGGTTAGGGTGGATTTCTTATTTATGTTGACCCTACCCTTTTGGTTGCACATAACAACAATATGCCTTAACTCAATGTAAACCTGACTTAATTGATCCAGAAAATACTAAAAGACAGTTGTTCTTACAAAGACTATATTAAAAGTAAATCTATACAAAGAAAAGAAACATGGAGAACCCATCAGTGAGTTTATAGCCATTAAGCAGCATTTTGTAACATGGTATTTCAAATTGTTTTAATATTGGAACTTTTAATATAACACTTACTTAGAGAAGGGCAACTCGTGATTCCTTGAGGTTGGAATAAATCCCTATTTTAATTGCCTAGGCTTTATCCAAATCAATACATACAGATATTTTGAGCTCAATACAATAGATTTATTGGAAGTGTCAGTATTTTTGTCCCATCTCAAACCTTTATAAAGAAATGGAACCAAAAGTCCACGTGACATTACTGCATCACAAATGCCTGATTTTGATATACTCGTGTCTTGTACCATACTGTACTTCCACTGCACCCAATCTTTATTTCAGTTATGTGAGAGTCGTTTAATCCATGATATCTGTTTTATGATGTCCTACTGCCCCAAGCTGGGTTCTTAATGAGAATGAATTACATTTGTATTTGTTCTTTTCTGAACAATAATGAAATTAGCTACTGTACATACAGAAATATTTTATTAACTCGATATTGCATTTTTCTAATTCTTTTCACAAATGGAAGTAATTTTGCAACCACGTCATTTTATATGTATACATCCTTATAAAAAAATGAGGTGCTTCAACCCAGCTGCTAGTAAGAATGCCACAGAATAAACAGGAAAATATTTCATGAGTTCAAGACTAAAAGGAAGACAAAAGCAACTGCAAACAAAGGGTTAAATACAAAATGAACTATATTGTTGTGTTCTATGCATTGTTGCATTGTACTGTAATATACTGGAACACAAGCGTGGGTAACTCCAGTCCTCAAGGGCCGCCAACAGGTCAGGGTTTCAGGATATCCCTGCTTCAGCACAGGTGGCTCGGTTAAAGACTGTGCCACCTGTGCTGAAGCAGGGATATAATGAAAACCTGACCTGTTTGTGGCGCCGGAGGACTGGAGTTGGCCACCCCTGCTGTAATATCTTCCAATATATTGAGTGACCCCTTCCCCTCACCACATTTTATTTCATTGGGGTCCTCACGCACAGTGCCCCTATAATGCCTTGAATTCAGCTACGTCAGATAAGTTCGTTCCATGTTTTTATGAATAGTATAGTATTTTTGAGGTTGATCTTTGTTTGCTGTTGCCTTTATTTCTATTGTAGTTGTGTGGATTCACCTTGCAACAAAGTGTTTCCTTTGATTTGACGTAGTTCCTTAGATTGAGATTTTTCAAGGGGACATTTTACTTCAGTATGGACAAATATAAAGTGCTTTCTTAAGAAAAAATGTGCATTTTACCTCTCATTATTGACGACGAAATTGAAGCAGATCCTGTTCTATGGAAATGCTTAATAGTTTATGCGAACTCTGTATATGGTGTGACCTTGAAGTACTTAGAAGTATCAACTACTATTTTTTTAACTGACAAGAAAGCAGTGGTTGAAGTCCATCATGCCTTTGTGGTTAGCCTTTGTATGTGATAGTTTATTGCTCTCTGTCAGTGACATTGCAATACTATCCTTCAGTCCTGCTTTGTGTACAAATCTTATCAGTTCACCCAATGGAATCATTAATTGAAACTCTAAAGTACATTGTGAGATTGTCCTACCGTAATCAATACTTATTTATTTCTTGGATGCCAACTCCTTACAGATACAGCTGAATAGTTTTATTGGTAAATTAACTATGTAAAATAAAGTTTAAGAAGTAAAAGTGTGGACATAAGCTGTGGTTGAAAGCCTGGATATATTTTTATTTTTTTAATTCGTTGCTTCTTCTAGGGTGTGATCAGCAGCACGCAACAAAAGTATTGAGTAGTTATCCAAGGACAATAATCTAACTTCCATTATTGACCAGTTCTAATATTCTACTGTAACTGTCTGCGAAATTGGTTCCTTGGGGCTTGAAATATACACAGTGATGTTATGGGTTCCTATCGTAAATTGCAACACAGTAAAGTAGCAAGTCTGAAATACTGTAGCTCCTACTTTGATCAATACTCAATTCTACGGAGTGCAAGAGGCAACTGTTGCCATAGAAACATTGATGTCACAGAGGTTGAACAGTGGCTGTTCCTACAAATCATTTCTTTTGAGCTGTTGTAATTGACTATATGTACAGTTTGCTGTCATTCGAGACTATTTACACCACGTTCATAACAGAGCAGTATTATTTATTCCAAAACGACTGTAAGAGTACTATCTCTAATTTTGTGACCCTTGTGAATATTGCTTTTGGAAATATAATGCATATTAAAGGGACATTAAGATAACCAAATGATTATACTGCATTATTTAAATCAAGGAAGGCATCAGGTTTAATTATTAAAGCTTATTTATAATGAAAATCTTCAATTTACGGTAGGGCTCTAGAACTTCAGCATTTAGCGTAGTGTTTATTAAGCCCCTCCTTTGTCTTACACAGCTCCTTTCAACAGAGTTTTAAGAACAGATATACGGTACTAGAAATGCTGTAATCACAGACTGGCATAAAAATACTTTGGTAGTAAATAACGGTTTCAGGAAAAATATAAATACAGTGAGCAATGATTATAAGAGTCAACCAAAGTGTAATGTCCATCAATCTGAAGGAAATTGAAGGATAGACTGACAAATTGATTTAGATATAATAAACTATATTTACAACTAGACAATAAACATGAGTTGTTTCCCTCTTTATTTTCTTTAAAGGGAACACGGTGTTCTTGTTCAAATGACCAGTTAATCTGTCTGTGGCAAAATGGTCTGGTTCTAGACATATAATACTTTAGAAGATGACCCCTGTGATAAGTAGGCTTTTAAATGTGCATTACCATTTAGCTGGCTGGAAGAAAAAAAAACCATTGTTTGTCTGCATGTATTGATTGTGATAAAACCGAGCCAATTAAAATAGACTTCCTGGAGTCATGGAGTTGCCTTTTTCATTGTACAAATTACCTTTACTTTACATTTTTCATATGGATCACATAGCTGGCAAAATTATTTCTGAGCCCTAACAGCAACTTTGGAACTACTGCAACATTCTTTCCTCATTTAGACATAGGTCCATATCTACTAAACCATGCTACTCCCTATAGCACCTTCCAGCATGATTTAATAAATATGGTGCAAGACAACCTATTCAAAATGATTGTGTCATTCAAGATGGAATGTGCCTTATGGAGTAACACTGCTTCATAAATAAGACCTGTATGGCCCATTTGCCTAAATGGGACTGTACCGCGTCTTCCAGCATGTAAGGTATCTTATGGTGTAGCACTTCTTAGTAAATATGTCCCTTATTGCTTTACTTAATCCCTAAAAGAAGTGGTATTAATTATTAGTATTTGTAATTTTCTTCCTGCACTTTGACTTTCAGACATAGGGGCCTAATCTCGTAGTTCCGAAGTGTGACAAACCGCTTCTAAAGAGCCCTTTCCGATCAAATTGGCATGCTCTGCTATTCTGTAAGCCCTCATCGCATGTCCAAACCATGTCTAAATGGCTTTTTCAGAAGCCTCATCCGCACTCAGCCATAATTATTTGTGCCGTTATTTATGTTGTGGCAGTTCCGTGCACGTCCGGCAGGTGGCGCATTGAATATCTTCGCCTATGATACTCTGAATGCTACAGTTCATTAGTAACCTCGCATGTGTCCGAGTACAAAATAAAATGTACACTTGTCTGTGTCTAATGACCTTGTACATCTATACTGTTGCAGTTTCACACTTTATTAAAAAACACTATGCATTAATCAAATCTGTCTCATAACGTTTGTACTGTACATGACATAGGACATGGTGCTTTCTCCATGCCACACAAGACAGGATTACAGTAACAGTTATGCCTTTATGATATACATAAGGTTGAAACATGTCTGTGAGTGGTTTGACTTGCTTTGCATCTTGTCCCATGCTGTGCTTGAAAGCTGTGTGAACAGCGTTGCATTTGCTTATATGGGCTCCATGTGAATGGATATTCCAGACAAAAGGTGACACATTGTGTGCTCATTTGCATGTCATTTCCCAGAATCCATTGCTGCAGTGGGAGCACTGTATGCTAGGTGATAATGGTTGAAAGGCAGGGTTGCAGACCTATCTAAGACATGTGAATGTGCTCACAAGTGATATTCTTTATTGGCTATATGCTAACAGTGGAGGTATTGTGTTGCCTTTTTCACCCACCATAACTTAAAATGTATATGATAGATAGAGCGATAGAGCGAGCGAGCCCCTACTCTTCTCTGTGTTCATCAATGATCTTCCACAACTTGTAAGGGAGCTTCAATACACATGTATGCAGATGACACAATCTTATATGCACACAGTCATAGCCTCTCCGGCCTTGAACACATACTTCAATCTGACTTTTTGAGACTTGAAACTTGGATTTCCC
The DNA here is from genome assembly GCF_040206685.1 of Ascaphus truei. Taxonomy (NCBI): domain Eukaryota; kingdom Metazoa; phylum Chordata; class Amphibia; order Anura; family Ascaphidae; genus Ascaphus; species Ascaphus truei. The sequence continues at coordinate 71,410,990 of NC_134489.1, forward strand.
AAAACAAACTGTTTTTATACACAGACAAGACTGTAACAATGGTATTTGGGACCAAGACTACATTTTTAAAGCTTCCAATGACTGAGCTCCAGATCAGAACCAACGCTAACATCACCCTAACTCCTGTTACTAGTTTTAAATACTTGGGCATATGGTTTGACTCCCATTTAACATTCGGGATGCAAATTGATACCCTGACATCCAAAACCTATGCCAAACTAGGTGTACTTTATAGGAACAAATCCTCCCTAAGTCTGCTGGTCAGAAAGCATATCGCGCAGCAGATGCTAATGCCAATTATCGACTATTGAAATAGTATACGGCTCGGCACCCAAAACTCACCTTAGCAAACTTAGCATCCTCTACAATTCAATATGCCATTTTGTTCTCCAATGCAACTACAACACACATCACTGCAAAATGCTCAAATAACTAGATTGGTCATCACTTGAGTCTAGGCACAAAGTTCATCTTTCCTGTCTTGCCTTCAAATACTTTCTGGGCAAGATACCCGCCTAGCTGAACAAGCTCCTCACCCCTACCACATGCAGCACTTATCATCTGAGATCTGACTCCAGAAGACTACTTATGGTCCCAAGGTTCAGCAAAGTATCCGGCCGCTCCTCCTTCTCTTACCGTGCACCCCACAACTGGAACAACCTACCGGAGACTCTCACAGCTGCCACCAGTCTAAGCTCTTTCAAAACTAAAGCTGTCTCACATTTTAATCTGGTCTGTAACTGTTACATACAGTACTGTACACCTATAATATATATTATCTCTAACGGTGCATGCTATGTCTTGTATATAATGTATACCCTGTTCACTTATGTAACCATGTATTATTTGTCATATTAACTCTATGCACAGGACATACTTGAAAACAAGAGGTAACTCTCAATGTATCACTTACTGGTAAAACATTTTATAAATAAATAAATACTGTATATTGTGCAATTCAAGCCGGGACAGATAAGAGTGTCTCTATCGGAGATCTATCAGTATTTCATTAATAAGTACCCATTCTACGCAAAAACACCAAAACAAAAACTCTGGAGGAATTTTTTTCGACACAACTTAACCATTAATGATAGCTTTATTAGAACACTGTGCCCTGGCAAGAGGGGTGGGTGCTGGGCACTGCATGCATCTTCGATGGGTATGTTCGATGATGGCAACTTTCGAAGGAAAAAGAGATTGAATAATAGACCTTCATGAATCGATCACTCCAATCTACTCCACTCGAGTACCTGCTCCCACCCAAGTATCTGCCTCTACCCGAGTACCGGCCTCTGAGTATCTGCTCCAATCCGAGTGCCTTCCCAATACTATTACCCGTATGGACCAACTAACTCCAAAAACGAGATGAACCTACGTCCCAACTACATCGACTTGAACAACTATGGGATATCATATCATACAAAAATAATGGGAATAAGGGACGGGTTACATTGCATTTAGATTTGAAGACACACTAGCACACTAGTGCCACCTATCATTACTGCAGAGTATTACAACCAATGCTAAAACTCAATTTTTCCAGATCGCGGAACACTCGTGATTTGGCTGCGAGCAGCGGACTAAACATTGTGAGGTCAGACGCACTCCGCGAAACTCCAGTGAATGTAAATGACACTACATCTGTATGTCAAACTGGAGAAGGAGTTAGCACCGCCTCAGTTTATTCTGCTTCCAAAGCAAGTACAGTCTGGGCGTTTTGACTTTCTAAACCATGCTGTTTGTCACTTTTTGTAGACGTGGTTTAGAAGTTGCGATTTGCAATAGAGAATGTTTTTTTTTCTCTCATTTCACTCCCCTACTTCTGAACATGCCAAACCGTGCGTTTTGGCAATGACAACTTCAGAGCAGACACCCTTATCGTAATTTCAGGGTCTCTGTTGCTAACACCTCCTCTATTGATTTCTCTGTGGGAGTACCCCAGAACTCTGTCCTGGGACCTCTTTTCTCTTTACACACTCTCTCTAGGTGACTTTATCACATCTCTTGGTTCAAATATCACCTCTATGCTGATCAAACACACATTTACTTTTCAACCCCATACCTTGCACCTGCTGTACAAACCAAAGTTCCTGAATGTCTCTCTGCTATATCATAATGGATTGTCAAAGAAGGAGCTCCTCATACTTCCTCCCAAGCCTGGACCTACTGCCCCTTCTACATTACTGTTGGAAGCACTATCATACACCCAGTAGCACAAGGATGCTGCCTTGGGGTCATACTTGACTCCTCTCACATATTCTCCACTCACATTCAAAAGGTAGCTAAAACCTGTCATTTTTTCCTCCACAATATTACAAAGATAAGCCTTTTTCTCTGTTGCTCAACTGCTAACCTCTGACACAGGCCCTCATTCTCTCCCGTCTCGACTACTGTAACTTCCTCCTGTCCGGCCTTTCTGGTTCTCACCTGTCTCCCCTACAATCAATCCTAAATGCTGCTTACAGAATCACTCTACTCTTTGCTAAATTTGTCTCAGCGTCTCCCCTGCTGAAATCCCTCTCCTGGCTTCCTATCAAATCTCGTATCTCACACTCAATTCTCCTCCTCACTTTTAAAGCTTTACACTCTACTGCCCCTCCTTACATTACAGCCCTAATTTCTCTCTATACACCATCCAGACTCTTGCGTTCTGCTCACGGATGTCTTCTCTCTACCCTGTTTTGAGTCTAAAGCCCTCTCCCGCCTTTAACCTTTCTCACTAACTGCCCACACTTCTGGAATGCCCTTCTCCTCAATATCCAAATAGCACCCTCTCAATCCACCTTTAAGACCCATCTTAAAACACACTTCCTTAACTAAGGATATGAGTAGCTCCGTGGCTGATACTTTACTCCTCATACATAAACCTTGGCCCCTTGCAGACGCAATTACCAGAACACCTGCCTACTGTCACGGTAGCTTATGACAAGATATAATGAACACCAAATATCTGGGTTGAACTGAATGAGGCTTAGATATAATAAAATATATTTATTCCTTAAAAAAGGTGAACACAGCAATATAGTACAATTAACAGGCAAGAAGGTAACACTTACTTAGGGTTGGGGGATGGAGAAGTATCAGCTAGCAATTCTCCAGCAATCCGGTGACATCCCAGGTGGAATCAGAAGAACAACTAAAAACTGTAGGGTTGACAAAGTTTATATACCTGTGTAACCCTACTCTTAACATTGAATACAGACTATCTGTATCCAATCCCTAACGTGGAGACACAGATTAACCCATGCCCCCCAGCTAATTAGCCTATGTGTACTGGGACTCTATGGGTAGCCCCATAATTAAATCAGGGGCGACGACCAGTCTATCAAATGAAGTATCTGCATTGTTTCTAGGTGTAGACATAACACTTACAAACCACTCCAGTTTGATGATTCTCCACCCTCAGGTAACAATTAGAGTGGCAAAGTCTGTTGATTAGTACTTGATCTGTTGATTAGTACTTAGTGTAAACAATCAGGCAGTTAACTTTTGATCACAGTGCTTAGGCTCAATCAGCCGGCTGCCCTTCATGACCTATTAGCATAGCAGATGGAGTCTGCATTTTCAGGGCAGATCCAAAATACCATACATATACACTTTAATATCTACACATATTAATAAGCTCCATTCTGGTGGGCTCAGTGGGTCGAAATTTGCCAGTTCTTAATGCCTACAGTGACTTCACATATTGGCCAAATATCAACTCTCTGTTACCTCCAGAACTGGAGATACAGAAATGCACTTTAAAACATCTTTAAAATACAGGATTATAATGAAACATGGGAACAGGGGAACATACATGTTCATGACATGACAAGGTGTAAATCACCTTCCTGGACGCAGTCCAGTTAACCCCTTGTCTCCCTGGTGAGGTCAGGGGGTGGCCATATGGGGTGCAACCCCTTTAATACCAGGCCAACCCCCCTCTCCCTCTACACCTACTGTCTCTGTACGTTCTTCCTACTTACCAATTAGATTGTGAGCTCTTCGGGTAGAGACTCCTTTTCCTAAGTGTCACTTTTATGTCTGAAGCACTTCTTCCCATTATGTGTTATTTGTATTATTTGTTATTATATGATTGTCACGTGTATTACTGCTGTGAAGTGCTATGTACATTAATGGCGCTATTTAAATAAAGGTATAGATACATACTATAGTATAGTATAGTATACTACAATGCATTTGTGTGTCTCTCACAAACTGTTTCTCCCTTTAATATGCATCATAAATATCAATCACAATCTTACATTTGATGCAGGTAGAAATGTAAAGAACAGCAAGTTTAAAATTGTTGGAAAGTGCTTTTTCAGTGAGCTTGATATATGGCCCATACCATTTCCATTGTGTCAGTCTGGAGCTGGATTTGTAGTACCTTACTGAAGACATGCAATAGATATATTGACACTGTAGAAAACTAGATGCTGTTTGCGTTAGTAATACCATTTAATGACACGAGGAGAGCCGTCAAATCTTAAAAGCTCATGTAATGTGCTAACTAAATTTATGTAGAATTCATGTTCTGCATGTTGGTCATCTAAAAGGATCACCATGCGCAAACACTAGATTTATTGTGCTACAAACATGTACATTTGGGAGTAATAGACAAACAGGAGAGCTTTTAGTGCCTCTTATATTTATAGGATGCATGCATATTTTCGACTAAAAAGTTTCGCAGCGCAACGGGATTGAAAATGGTATATAGGGGGTTATTCATTAGACTGTGATAGTGCCGATGGGTGTACTATCGTAGGGAACTTCCCATTGAAGTCAGTTGGCATTTCCATGCAATACTGCTTCAATCTGCACTCTTTCAGTTTAATGAATAGCCCCCAAAGTGCAAATAACACAAAACAAAAGCAATTGTAGGTAAAGAGCCTGCGGTTTAAGGTTTAAAAGATCCGAAGGGTGTAAGTAGTAGAGCATCAAATGAATAAATATGCAGATGATTTGTTACACTCTGGTTATTCGCTCACTTACTGCCAGGGAGGCCCCGCAATGTACTGCAAAGCTTTGCGATACAGTCGTTGGAAGCGGAGAGGTTCAAATCATATATTTAAAAGATCTGACAATGAAGCTAAATTAAAGCAATGTGGTATATAATCTAACTAGACAATTAGATTATTAGTTGCAATATATTATATTTTTAGTGTTAGTTAAAACGTGTGGCAGAACCAATGTTTAAAGCAGCTGAAAGTGTCTGGCCGTGGTAACACGATGATGCGGCCTGTGTCAGCACAAGAATCAGCTGTGCCAATTTAACGCCTTGTGGAGATGATGCACTGAGACAAGGACTTCCTGTATCTTAATTAATGTGCCAACGGGGCCTTGTCACCTTCACTTTTAAAGCATCTCTTGGATAAACTGCGATATGGGCACAGTGCCAATAAGATAAGCGCTTAATGTGTGCTCACAAAACTGGATTTTGTCATGCTTTGCAATTTAATGCACTGTATGATGTGAAACAAGTTCATATAAAATTGTCTCACCGGCGCCTCTTTTCTCTCTGCATTTTCTGTTGACTTCTTACTGATTTAATGGAAAGTTAAGTTACCCTGACATTTTGAGGGAAATGTTTCAAAGCAACAGATATGTGATATCTTTTCTAATGTAAGAAGTTTCTTAATGGAACATTCTCGTCAAGGACCAAGGGAACCTATGGCAATGTAAATGAAGGTGACTGATGCCTTTTTTGAATCTGTTGATACAGATGGGGCACGGTACAAGTTCCCCCCGTGCGTCACTTGGAGCGAGTGGCCTGCGGCCCAAGTACAGCCATGACCGTGCCCAAGCCCGATCACAGCACAGCGCAGAGGGCATTCACCGGAATGATTAACGAAGCGGGGGTCCCTGTTTCGGAATGGGACTCCCAGTGCGTTAATCCTACCGGGCCTCCACCAGTCTCAAGGGGCTGAGCTGAACCACATTAATTCCCATGGCATAGGCCTCTGTATCGGGTGCCGGTATCTCTTGCAAGTTTAAATGTCCCGTGTCACGCGACAGCTTGGGGTACCTGCCTCCGGGGAGGGTGCTTAGGCCTCCTGGGGTTAGCAGGAGGGTTAACCCCTTCATTAGCCACATTTAGCTGACAGGGATTTGGGCATTAGTCTAGAGGGGGTGGCGGGTGAGGGGTTAGGCCAACCGGGGGAGGGGAAGAGGGGTTGCTGGAAGGTTTAACCCCTTCTTTACCTTATCGGTTAGCCATTATGGTAATGCAGCTTTGCTTTAGTTTATTTTTAATTTTTAGTACATAGGATTGAAGTAGGGGGTCTCCGGAGCTGAACTGCATTACTTTCAGGTCCGGGGACCCCCTGCTTCCCGAGGTACAGGCCTTGGGGTATGGGATGTTGGTGTCCCATATGTGGGTATACCCACACAGGTATGGGGTGTCGGTATCTACAACAAGTTTAAATGTCCCGGTCACGTGGGCTGTGACGCAGGACATTTAAACTTTCAAGAGATACCGGCACCTGATACGGAGGCCTGTACCTCGGGAAGCAGGGGGTCTCCAGACCTGAAATGAATGCGGTTCAGCTCCTGAGACCCCCTGCTTCAATCCTATGTACTAAAAATAAATTAAAAAACAGCGCAATCTGCTGTAAGAGCTGTGTGGAGAGACACAGAGAAAGGGACTGGTTCTCTCTGATCTCTCTGCACAGCTCTTGGACAGGCGGCGGCCGGGTAAAATTAACGCAATGAGAGTCCCATTCAGAAGCAGGGACCCCCGCTGTGTTAATCCCTTCAGGGGAGCCAGTGTACTGGCTTTTGGGCGTGGGTAAGCTGCAATCGGGTTGCGGTGTCACGGTTGTGCTCGCCACAAACCTGGGTCGGACTGCGTGGCTGAGGTGGGGTTGTAAAAGCACCGACCTTAGACCGCGCATGCTGATCCGGATTGCGCACTTTGTTGTCGTACGTAGCAGGGTCAGGACTGGAGAAGGCAGCATCGTCAGTGGACAAGCCAGGGTCAGGACTGGAGACATCAGGGTAAACGTTGTTCAAGCAGGAGTTCGGCAACAGGTAGTCAGGAGTTCCCCGCTTCAGCTTAGGAGCGTGAGCGCAGGAGTAGACTCTGTGCATGCGGCGACCATGGCCCATGGTACTGGTCTCAGGAAGTGATAGGCTGACAGGAGTGGGCACACCGCCTGGCAGCAGTGGTGATCAGTGCTTCAGCGCAAGAGTCCTGAGCGGGCTGGAGAATCCTCCGCTTCAGCGCAGGAACCAGGACATGGCCTCTGCAATAGAGAATGAGCAGCAGGCCCCAGGAACCAGGGAGCTGAAGACAACACTGGGGAAATCTCCGCTTCAGCACAGGAGACAGGAACAGACCGCTGCGTGACACTAGCAGCCTGTCTCAGGAAACAAGGAGCTGAAGTCAACAAGGAGAGTACTCCGCTTCAGCACAGGAGACAGGAACTGACCGTTGCGTGAGACTAGCAGCCGGTCTCAGGAAACAGGGAGCTGAAGTCAACAAAGAGAGTACTCCGCTTCAGCACAGGATACAGGAACAGAACTCTGCGTGAACTATGGAATAGAACTAGAGAGATTAGAACACAATAGAGCCAAGCCATAGGGCTTGTGGCAGAACACTTGTGAAAACCAGGAAGGGTTATGCTCGGCAGAGAAGGATTGTGGGGGGATGCAGTACTTAAAGGCCAGCGGGCCAATACCCGGAGGAGGGTGTGAAGGCACTGCACCAATGAGTGAGTACAAGGCTAGGTTGCAGTGATAGCTTGCACAGCTGCAGTAGATACCAGAGGGAGTGTTCCAGGACTGCACAGGTCTGTGAGGCAAGGTAAGCAGTAAACTGAGGTGTGGATTCCTTACACGCGGTCAGGCTCCGTTCAGCTGCAGTTTTCTTGCACCCAAAAATGAACTTAGATAACACTACATCTGAATTTTTCAATATTTGTTTAATGTCTCCATTGTAATCAGATGCTTTGGCGGGTTTCACAATCTTGATCTAATTTCATTTGGTAATAATCTGCAGGTAATTTATTTTCTCTTTTTAAGGTTATAATGAACATATGTGACTGATATGCATGGATTCCACAGACACCCAAAAAGGAAATTATACATTTTTCACAGGGCACGAATAAGGGAGAAAGAGAGGGATGTGGGGGGTATGGGAAAGAGGGAGGTGGGAATGTGGGGTGTAGAGGGAGGTGGGGTGTGGAAGAGAAAGGAAGGTGGGGGCTGTGGGAGAGAGAATCGAGGTGAGGTGTGGGTGAGAGAGAGAGGGAGGTGGGGTGTGTGGTAAAGAGAGAGGGAGGTGGGGTGGGAGAGAGAAGGGGGTGAGGGAAAGAGAGGAGGTGAGGGTGTGGGGAAGAGAGAGGATTTTGTGGTATGAGAGAGAGAGAGGGGAGGTTGGGGTGTAGAAGAGAGGGAGGTGAGGATGTGGGAGAGGGGACAAAGAGGATGAGATGGAGGGTAGCGATAGGGGTGTGAGATAGAGTAGTGGTCTCGCACGGCCGTCGACACTGGGGGTGGGAGCCCAGGGGAATTTCTAGTCCTGTGCCCCGGGAAAGCTGCCTGAGGCCCTGGTGAGAATTGTTGCTAATGTATAAAACTATTATGTACTGGAGGGATACCACCGCAACAGCTTGAATGTATAAAACACCATTATGCCATATATTCTAGATTATTTAGTAGATTGCTTTCACATTGACTAGAAAGTGAACAACTGTATCGTAATAAAAACAGGATCAGTTTGATCACTGGTTGCACCCTAACCTTTCATGTCAGCAGTTATAAAGCCAGTTAATTTCATGAAAACAACACGGTTTAAGATGTATGGCTATTTAGCACAGTTTACTTTAATATTCCGTTTCAAGGTAGTTTGTAAAACACTGACTAATGTAAACATACTAATTTATTGAAATGGCTGTCATATTTAACAGTTGCTATTGCCTAGCAAATGCTTTGTTCACAAATCATTTGTCAACAAATAAAAATATGTTTTGCAATTCATTACATGCTCTTTATGCATTTGTTCTTATTAGCTCATATAATGTGCATTTTGTTTGTAGAATGTAAATCTGATTCCGCTGAGCATATTATTTATCAGACTTAATTTGAAATCTAAGTAAGGCTTTTCATTTTCCAAATAAGAAATGCTGAGATCATACCCCTGTGAATTATGATTTTATCTCAAAAGCAATGCGTAATTGTCTTTACTTAGAGTCTGTGCTAGAATTATAGAGGAAATGGTAATGAATTAAATTCTCCATTAGTCCTTCAGGCAGGTAAACCAGTGGAATTTCTTTGATGTTCACACAGTTTTTGCATTTAATAGCATGAGCTGATCATTTACTATTTTTTGTCAGTTGTTGCCAAGACCCATTTACATATAATTTCTTCTTATACGGTATCTTTTCAATATGCTGGGTTATCTTTTATCTTGTACTCCAGGAACAGGGAGAATAAGAAACTCTATGAGCATTTTTATCTCATATTTCAGTACAAATTAAGAAATTCAAGAGTCGCTAGCTAAAAGTTACCTTTCCATTATAATGGCTCTTGTGCAGCGAGTAAGAAAAATGACATTTATAGTTTAGATCTACAGTATATTTTTAAGTGTAGTTCTTTATACTAAAACTCTAGCATTTATTTTACTTTCAACTTAAAAAGTTTGATTTGCAAAATTCAGTGGTCAAGAGGACATGAATAATTCTACCATACTGGGTATTTTTGTGTTTAACTGATTTCTAGCAAGGTATAGTACAGTATATAGAATATGTATGTATGTATGTATCTCTTTATTTATATAGCGCCATTAATGTACATAGCGCTTCACAGAAGTAATACACGGGACAATCATATAAATAACAAATAATACAACTAACAGATCATGGGAAGAAGTGCTTCAAAATTAACATTTAGAAAGAGGAGTCCCTGCTCTGAAGAGCTTACAATCACATTGGTAGGTAGGAAGGACGTACAGAGACAGTAGGAGGGCATTCTGGTAAGTGGGTCTGCAAGGGGCCAAGCTTTATGTATCAGGTGTATAGCATTAGCCCCAGAGCTACTCATATGCTTCGTTAAGCAAGTTGGTCTTAAAGGTGGATAGAGAGGGTGCTAGTTGGGTGTTGAGGGGAAGGGCATTCAAGTGGTTTGGGGCAGTCAGTAAGAAAGGAGGACATTATCTATCCCAGGCTGCACATCTCAGCACTAAACTATTGCCATGCCGCCACTACTGTTTTTATTTGCTTTGACCTCACATCATTTCAAAATACACACTTCTTTCTACCAGCGTCATTATGTCTCTAACTCTATTTATATATCTCCATCTCTACTTCCTTTGCCACTTCTCCGTTCAAATGAACTCCTTTCTTACCTGCGCCCTCGGCTATATCCCCTGCACTAAAACACACCCCTACAAATCAGCCTCACACATTCTATTGCTATTAATGATTCTCCTCCTTGCTTCTGGGGATATCTCTCCCAATCCTGGTCGTTAAGCTGGTATGTTTTAAGGTGGGTCTTAAATGTAGGTAGAGAGGGTGCTAGTCGGGTGTTGAGGGGAAGGGCATTGTAGTGGTGTGGGGCAGTCAGTGAGAAAGGTTTAAGACGGGAGAGGGCTGTAGATACAAAGGGGGTAGAGAGAAGACATCCTTGAGCGGAACGCAAGTCGGGATGGTGCATAGCGAGAAATTAGGGCTGAGATTTATGGAGGGGCAGAAGAGTGTAAAGCTTTAAAAGTGAGGAGGAGAATTGAGTGTGAGATGCAGAATTTGATAGGAAGCCAGGAGAGTGATTTCAGTAGGGGAGACCCTGAGACAAATTTAAGAAAACGTAGAGTGATTCTGGCAGCAGCGTTTAGGATAGATTATAGGGGGGACAGGTGAGAGGCAGGAAGGCCGGACAGCAGGAAATTACAGTAATCGTGACGGCAGAGAATGAGAGCCTGAGTCAGAGTTTTATAAAGAATATAGAGAATATAAATGATTATTCAGGAAACTGGCATTTTCTGTGCGATAGTGCCTTGATCTGGACTATTGAAGTTTAATGAATAACCCCCCTAGTGCTCTCAATGTTCAATTGAATCTGAACCCCTTCAGTGTACATCTGCGTCACCCCAAAGGTGGATGCGTGAAGGGGTTCTCCAGGAGCTGCTCCCTTCTGCACAGAACTAGCATACTAAGGGTTAACATGTGCTTTTTCTTGTACTGTGTGGAACGTGAACTCCACCCACTGGAATATTAATGAGCCAGGAAGACAAAGGACTTTGAATCCACAGCTGCATTCAATCTGAAACCCTTCAGTGTATATCTGTGTCACCTCAAAGGCGGACAGCCTTTAGTGCAGCTGTAGGCCAGCTAAAGGGTGTGAGCTGTTTGCTGCCATTCGCTGATGTTAAAGCTTCTCTATTTCAATCTGAAACACACCAGCCCTTTTATCCCCTATACCCATTTTTCCAACTCTATCGGTCCATGAAATGTACAGTATGTGAATTGACTATATAACCCTGTTCATTTAATGTAACAATGTATTGTTATAGCTTCATGCCGAGGACATACTTGAAAACGAGAGGTAACTCTCAATGTATTACTCCCTGGTAAAACATTTTATAAATTAATAAAAATAATAATGTTAATTTATCAATGTACAGTATGTTTCATTCATTTTACCCCACTTGTTTACCTGTGTTATATAGAGCAATAGAAGGAGTACGATGGGAGTCACTTAATATATTGCAAGTAATATATTGGAATGACTCTATAATGCAGGGGCAAGCAGCATACATTTAAAGTAGCATTTTTTAAGTAGAATGCAGTGTGGAGTTGAAGAGGGGAGATTATTGGATTACTGGACTGATCTCTTACCCTAACAGGCATCTTTTTCTTCTCTTCCCAGGTAAAACCCATATTTGATTATTATGTCTCCTAATCACCCCTTGATGAGTCTATTTGACTAAATTCAACTGTAACACCTTGGCAGGACAACAGCTGTTTAGAAGTACCATTTGTTTAAATGTGCCTCACATGAGCTAATTGAGCTGGTTGTGCTGAATTTAATTCAGTCAGGTGACTTGTAATACCTATATAGCTAGAAAGCAGCAATGCAGGGGCAAGCAGCATACATTTAAAGTAGCATTTTATAAGTAGAATGCAGTGTGGAGTTGAACAGGAGTGAAACAAGTGGACAACACCTACAGGCCCTGAATACTGGATTTTGAACTCTGGTGGAAAGGAGGACATTATCTATCCAAGACTGCACATGTCAGCACTAAACTATTTTTGCCATGCCGCCACTACTGTTTTTATTTGCTTTGACCTCACTTCATTTCAAAATACGCACATCTTTCTTCCAGCCTCATTATGTCTCTAACTCTATTCATATATCTCCATCTCTCCTTCCTTCGCCACTTCTCCGTTCACATGAACTCCTTTCTTACCTGCGCCCTCTGACACTACACGGCTATATCTCCACACTAAAACACACCCCTACAAATCAGCCTCACACATTCTCTTTCTATCCATGTTTCTCCTCCTTGCTTCTGGAGATATCTCCCCCAATCCTAGTCCCTGCCTTATTTCTCTATGCTCTCGTCCTCACCTTCCACATACAACTTCTACTTCTTCAGGTGTCAACCCCTCTAACCTCATCCCCTGTCACCCTCCCTCCTCTCTCCCTTTCTCCTGTGCCCTTTGGAATGTAAGCTCCCTTTATAACATGTTCCTCTCTGTGCATGTCTTCTTTTTCTCTCACTTTCTGCTCCTCTTTGCTATAACTGAGACTTGGCTCACTCAGTCTGACTCTGCTCTGTAAGCTGCCCTCTCTAATGGTGGCCTCTTTCTCCCACACTCCTCGCCCTGATGGCAGGGGTGGAGGTGTGGGACTCCTGCTCTCCTCTATCTGTCGCTACCAAACCCTTCCTATTCCTCCCTCTCTTGCTTTTCCCTCCTTTGAGGCTCACACTGTCAAGATTTTCTCTCCTCTCCCTGTCCATGTGGTGGTCATCTATCGCCCACCTACCTCTACTCATCCCCCTTCTGTCTTTCTCTCTCACTTTGAATCCTGGCTCTCTATCTTTCTCTCCTGATGATGACCCCTCTCTCCCTTGGGCTTCCCGCTTTCTCTCTATAACCTCTTCTTTTGGTCTTCAACAGTGGACTGCAGCCAGCACCCATAAGGATGGCCACTACCTAGACCTGGTTTTCACTAAAATCTTTTCTCTCTCCGATTTCTCTATTTCCCCTTTTCCTCTCTCTGACCATCAACTCATCTCATTTTCTCTCTCTCACTTCTCCCCTTCTCTACCTCCATCTACCCCTCGTCTCTTCAGAGACCTGTGCTCTATTAACCCACCAGCTTTTGAGTGCACACTATGCTCCTCCCTCTCCTCTCTCAGCTCTGCTCCAGACCCTGACAACCTGGTCAGGAAATACAACTCTGCCCTATCCTCCTCTCTTGATCTACATGCCACACTTTCTCTCTGTCGTTCTCGCCCTTTAAACCTCAGACCCTGGCTAAATTCCCACACGTGCATGCTGCGTTCTTGCACTCGGTCATCTGAATGCCTCTGGAGGAAATCTCACACTCTCGCAGACTTTCACTATGCCCTCCCTACTGCTTTTTCTGTTTACCGTTTCCTCACTCTTTTGTGAACGTCTGTTCTCTCCAACTACCCCACTCCCCACTGCACCATTATTAATACACCTCTCTTCCAACAACTTCTTTACCCCTCAATAAAAAACACCCACACAAATCCTCTATTCACACCCTCTATCTACAGTATTCTTTCCTGCTGCTGGGGATCTCCCCTAGGCCTGAAGTCAGATATATACACCTGATCTCATCCATGCCTCCCTACCTTCTCTTTCCCTGCAAATGGTGTCAACCTTCTCCGTTAATACTGACTAACCTTAAAACTCTCCCCACAATTCAAGTATCCCAATAGCCTGCACTCATGGCTATTCTCCCACACTGTCACTCCTACCACCCATAGTGGCCAAGCACTGCCATTTACAGCACTTATTCCCTCACCTGCTGTCTCTTTAAGTTTCCCATCAAACCTCTTAGATTGTAAGCTCTTAGGGGCAGGGATTTCCTTTCCTATTGTCTGATTTTGCTGCACTTATTGTATTATTATAATTCTTCTTTGTGAAGCACTGAGTACACTTTTGGTGCTATATAAATTAACACATACAACACATACAATACTATTTTCAAGAACAGCAAGCTTGACCCTACCTGTCATTCTAACTATCGACCTGTCTCCCTCCTGCCTTTTGTCTCTAAACTCCTTGAACATCTTGTATTCTCTCGCTTGCTCCATTTTCTCAACACCTATTCTCTCCTAGACCCTCTACAATCTGGCTTCTGCTCTACTCACTCCACTGAAACATCCCTCAGTAAAATAACTAATGACCTCCATGCTGCCAAAGACAGAGGTCATTACACTCTGCTCATATTACTCGACGTCTCTGCAGCATTTGATACTGTGGACCTCCCTCTTCTACTTCACATTCTCCATACTCTTGGCATTCGTAACAGAGCTCTATCCTGGATCTCCTCTTACCTCTCCGATCGTAATTTCAGTGTCTCTTTTGCAAACACCTCTTCCTCTATCAATCTCTCTATGGGGGTACCCCAGGGCTTTGTTCTGGGACCATTTCTCTTTTCTTTTTACACGCTCTCTATGTGACCTAATCACATCTCGTGGGTTCAAATATCACCTCTATGCTGGTGATACACAAATTTACTTATCTACCCCATACCTTACATCTGCTGTGCAGACGAAAGTTTCTGAATCTCTCTGCTATATCATCTGGATGGCAATCTGCCGACTTAAATTTAACATGGCAAAAACAGAGCTCCTCGTACTTCCTCCCAAACCTGGCACTATTTCCTCCTTCCACATTACTGTTGGAAGTACTATCATTCACCCAGTAGCCCAAGCACGCTGCCTATGGGTCACACTTGACTCCTCTCTCACATTCTCTTCTCACATTCAAAAGGTAGCAAAAAACTGTCGTTTCTTCCTCCGCAATATTACCAAGATACGCCTTTTCCTCTGTTCCTCGACTGCAAAAACTCTGCCACCAACACTCATTCTCTCCCGTCTCCACTACTATATCCTCCTGCTGACTGGCCTTCCTGCCTCTCACCTGTCTCCCCTACAATCTACCATAAATGCTGCTGCCAGAATCACTCTGCTCTTTCCTAGATCTGTCTCGGCGTCTCCTCTGCTGAAATCCCTCTCCTGGCTTCCTATCAAATCTCGTATCACACACTCAATTCTCCGGCTCACTGAAAGCTTTACACTCTTCTGCTCTTCCTTACATCTCAGCCCTAATTTCTCGCTATGCCCCATCCCGACTCTTGCGTTCTGCTCAAGGATGTCTTCTCTCTACCCCTTTTGCATCTAAAGCCCTCTCCCACCTCCCTTCTCACTGACTGCCCCATACCTCTGGAATGCCCTTCCCCTCAATATTCGACTAGCACCATCTCTATCCACATATAAGACCCAACCCCAAAACACAACAGTTTAAGGAAGCATATGAGTAGCTCCATGGCTGCTAATTAACACCTCATACATTAACCTTGACCCCTTGCAGACACACTTACCAGAACGCCCTACTACTGTCTCTGTATGTTCTTCCTACCAACAAATTAGATTGTAAGTTCTTTGGAGCAGTGTCTCCTTTTCCTAAGTGTTACATTTATGTCTGAAGCACTTCTCCCCTTTATGTGTTTGTAACAGGGGAGTTATCCCTGTTCAGGTAATGTGCCTCTAATCCAGCAGTGTGGTGGTTAACTGCTGGTAGTCAATTAACAAACACCACCTGCCTGTTTAGATTGCTTAGAAAAGCCTGTCTTTTGAGACAGGAAGAGAGACTCCTTAGCTCACACCTGAGCTGAACTTGGAGACAAAGCAGAGATTGTCCCATACTCTCACAACTTGTGAGACTGACATGGGGACAGACGTCTTGAGTCTACTGTACCAGAAGAGGCTGCTTGCAAGACACAGAGGAAACTTCTAAACCTGAATGCTGACAAATCCTGAAGAAAAGGTAGCAACCAGGAACAGAGAAGATTTTCCCTCCAAAACACAAGGAACAGATAAGACTTTCATTTATAAGACTTTTTTTTATATCTGTTCATTTCATGCTATATGTTTGGGGCTGGGAGACATGCTTATCTAAAAGGAGTGGTGGATTGCATAGTATTTCACTAGAAATACTCCCAAGTGAATAGAAGCTTTGTTTACCCCTTGTTTGGATGGTTTCCTGATGCTAAGGAAACAGGCGCAATAAAAGCCTTATTTAATTTCACTATAACCAGACTCCCTTGCATACCTCTGTGAGCGTCCGCCTACATATGGTGTCCGAAGTGGGACGAGAGGTGGTTCTTGAAGTTAAGGAACCCGGAGTTTGGCTGTGAATTTTTTTTATGCTTTTTGCCTACAAACAGTCTGAGCAACGTAAAAAAAAAAAAAAAAAATCTCATGCAGCAGAGACCAGAATTAAAGTGATACACACCCATGCAGGAAACTTACACTGCACTGAAACTTACAAAACCACAGATGGACTCCTTTCCCCAATCCCAAGAGGAGAGAGAGACTGCTGAAGCAGGTAAACCTTATTTGCCTATCACAATAATAAAGTGTAATATGGTCAATGAAATAGGAGATTTTGCCTTTCAGCCATAGTCAGGGTTCAAGAAGTGAGTTAGCCCTTGAAAGGGATAGGCGTTTTTGTTTTCAAATGTTTAGCTGAAGCAGTGAATACAGATGGTGACCCATGAACGGTACTGATTCTGCAAGTAAAGGCTGCCACACCGCATAGGACTACCAGTTGTGAATGGAGTATATGCAGAAAAATGTGAAAATTGATGCAAAACTGTGCTGAAGCAGGGGAATTTTCAGTAAAGAAGTGCTGAGGGTAAAATTTCCTACTAAAAAAAAAAGAAATTGCTGAACTGTGTAAAAGGTATCCCAAAGTGTGAAGAGTGAATGTCATAATACCCAAAGTTGAGACTGAACTCAAGCAGAAAATCACATTATTTGGCTGAAGCAGAGATTGCACCTAGCAAGTAAATGGTGTAAAGCAAATAGACGTTTTACCTAGCAACTGCACATCCTGTATACCTGATGAGAGAAAATGCATGCACAGCACTGCTGATATTGTAAAACTTATCCAAGAAAGAAAAAGTCTACAGAGATGCCTGTGAGAGCTACGACCTCTACAAGCAAAATATGCCCACCTGTAGGACTACCACAGTTGGGGGTTCTAGCAAATACAGTGGCAACAGCTGCAATAGCGCCTCCTGAGGTCAGGAAGAAAACTACACCTGAGAGCCCCAAAATGGAGGACAAGATGCAGCGTTCCTGTAATGAACCCTACCCAACGGAAGAGTGGCCCTTCCAGTCCAATAAGGAGGAAGACATCTCTTACAGGGAACCCGAACCGAGTCACACCCACAAAACACCCCAAGAATGGTGGGGGTGCCTGAACTCGGCACGAACAGAAAAGACCGCTCTCTATGATGACGAATATGGTCGACAAGAGAAAGAGCGGGAGCAGCAGATCACCCAATATTTCTGTCAGCTAAAGCAACTGCAAGAAAAACCTGGCGTATATAATGAAGCTGTTGAAGTATTAAATAAAGAAGGAGACCCCAGTATTCCTGATGGGACGGAGTCATCCAAAACAAAAAGGCGGAAAAAGAAAAGCGGTTCTTCACTTACCGTGGAAGGAACAGACACGTCCGCAGACCCTGTGGAGAAAAAGGGGGACCGAGATGCCCTGCAGCCTAGAGAAATGGAGAACTCGTCCCGCGGATAACCGAATATCCAGAGGGCCCAAGGCAGAAGTCGTGTACCTCAAAGAAGTGTCTGTCCGGTGCCAACAGTGAGGAACCTTCAACCAACCATCCCAGGGAAGCGGAGCCGGAACCAGTGAGTGTCGATCCCTTGACCAGCCCTGAGGATGCCCTGAAAAATGCCAGGCGTGACTGTGATATACTCCGTGAACAATTGAAACAAAAGAAAGATGATTACGCGGAGCTACTGAAAGATAATGCTGAGTTACAGAAGACGGTGCTCGCAATGTACTCCGTAAGCCAGGATAGAATTGGACGATCTCAAGACTGAGCTAGATACTGCAAATGCTACTATTTCCGCCATGGATGAAAAGCAGAGCCAATCTGATAAAATGATGGCTACGCTAAAGCGGAAGTATGAGGAGGCACTGAAGCAGATGACAGTCTTCCAGCAAGAGGTTCACACTCTTCGCATAGAGCTGAATGCCTCACAACAGGAGGTCAACAGTGTCCAGACAGAGGTGGACGTATCTCAGAAAGAGGTTCAGACACTCCGCAGAGCACTGGATGCCTCACATCATGAGACCAACAGCTGCCACACAGACCTGGAAGTTTCCAGAAAGGAACTACACAGTCTCACTGAGGAGCTGGACATTTCTAAAGAAACGATTGTCAATCTTAATACAGATCTCCAAGTCTCCCAGAAGGAGCTTCAGACCCTCAACCTAGAGAAGGAAGTCTCACGCCAGGAGACTGTCATTCTCAAAGCAGATGTGCGTAAATGGAAGGAGGACTGCAAGGAGGCCCTGAATAGTACAGAGACTGAAAAAGGAGAAAATGTAAGATTACAAAGAAAAAACTTAAAACTCAAAGAAGAAAATTTTAATTTGACAAACGACATCAAGGAAAAAAATGAAAAGCTGCACGAGCTTAAAGAAATAAATAGACTTTTGGAAGGTGAGAAGTTTGAAGCAGAGCACCGACTGCAGAACCAACTGCAAGGTCTGCGTACGCACCTCGAGAAGGCCGAGGAGAAGCAGCGAACTCTGCAGGAAGACAATCTGCAGGCTGTTAAAGACATTCAAGTGCTGCAGGAACGACTGATTACCCAGTATGTCCCCGCAAAGCAGCATGAGAAACTGAAGGCTACCCTGAGCGTCACCAAAGCAACGCTAAAGGCCAAGCTTAGAACCCAGGTGACACGGCACAAAAGGGAGCACAAGAAGGTCCAGAAACTGAAACAAGTAACTGTGGCCCAAGAAAAGAAGTTCATAGTGCTTCACAATGCAATAAAAATGTGGAAGCAAGCTCAGAGAAAGCAAAGCATGCAGATAAATTCCCTGAGAAGAGACTTGCAAGACGCACTCAAAAAACAGGGATCTCTCGCGGATGAGATGAAAGTTCTACAAGGACAAGTATTGACCCTAACTAAGCGTCAGTATCCCACAGCCACAAAAACCCATGAAGACAAGGTTACAGTGAGAGCTGGGAATACCGCTCGTCTGAAAGACAAGGTTGCAAAATGTGAACCCCCTAAACAAGCACTAGCAAAACCTTCAGCCACCCAACAGGCAATAAAAGAAGGTACACGTGCTGAATCAAAACCAGAGGAATCCTTAGCTGATGAAGCTGAAAAGATGGGACATTCTCTGGAAGTGGGGGTGGAATTACAACTTAATCCCAAAGAGGCTGAACTAGCAAACCCATTGAGTGGAAAAAGGGCAGAGAGACAGCTTCAAAAGCAGAAAACTCAAAGGGCTGTTTTTAAACGCTCTGCAAATACTGCCATACAGTCTGCCTACAATAAGACGAGCACCCGACGCGAGGGAAATCTCATGACCGCGCACATAGCAAAAAGACTATACTTAGAAAAAGTCCTCCTCGAGCGACTGAGGAGTGCTGATCTCAAGCACCTTCGGGAGGAGATGCGAATAAACTGGAGAAAGGGCTCCAATCCCAGCGAGACTGAGGGTTTTCTTCCTCCATCCACTCTCATTCAAGTCACAGAGATATCTAGAATGAGAGTGGAAGGATGGGCTTTGGCCGTGGCAAGCCCGAGCTTTCCACAAACAGGGGAGGTATGTAACAGGGGAGTTATCCCTGTTCAGGTAATGTGCCTCTAATCCAGCAGTGTGGTGGTTAACTGCTGGTAGTCAATTAACAAACACCACCTGCCTTATTAGATTGCTTAGAAAAGCCTGTCTGTTGAGACAGGAAGAGAGACTCCTTAGCTCACACCTGAGCTGAACTTGGAGACAAAGCAGAGATTGTCCCTTATTCTCACAACTTGTGAGACTGACATGGGGACAGACGTCTTGAGTCTACTGTACCAGAAGAGGCTGCTTGCATGACACAGAGGAAACTTCTAAACCTGAATGCTGACAAATCCTGAAGAAAAGGTAGCAACCAGGAACAGAGAAGATTTTCCCTCCAAACCACAAGGAACAGATAAGACTTTCATTTATAAGACTTTTTTATATCTGTTCATTTCATGCTATATGCTTGGGGCTGGGAGACATGCTTATCTAAAGGGAGTGGTGGATTGCATAGTATTTCACTAGAAATACTCCCAAGTGAATAGAAGCTTTGATAACCCCTTATTTGGATGGTTTCCTGATGCTAAGGAAACAGGCGCAATAAAAGCCTTATTTAATTTCACTATAACCAGACTCCCTTGCATACCACTGTGAGCGTCCGCCTACAGTGTTATTTATATTATTTGTTATTTATATGATTGTCACGTATATTACTGACGTGAAGAGCTATGTATATTAATGTGCGCTATGTAATTAAAGACATACATACATACATAATGTCTCCAAAATACACGTTTGTGTTGATCTTACATTTGTTAACCTGTAATAAGCATGAAAAAAAGTTACCCAAAAAGGTATAGAAGAGCATAGCATGTTTTTACAAAATTCATTGGTGACACTAATATCACATGCATACATACCTGCAAAAATGTGAAAATATTGGCTCCAGTTATGAACGGCACACCTGTGAGCATGTGACTTGTATATGTGACAAGGGTTAATACAGACAGGTATCTAGCTGACCCACTTTTCTCCCCTGCAGGGCCCGTCAAATCAGTAATATCTCCCCTCAATCCGTCACAAATATAACCTTAAATCGCTGCCAGCTCCAAGTATAAAAAAAGGTCTTATCGCAGTTACTCTCTTCAAAGTGTGTAAAGTTTAATTCGAGCCCAAAGCATTACTTATTAAATCTAAAATGTAATATACAAAAGTAGTACAGTGCTTAGTTTACAGGAAAAAGAATGTTACAAGATGTCATGAACGGCCCACCTATGAGCATGTGACTTGTATACAGTATGTGACCAGGGTTAATACATACAGCAGGTGATCCATTTTTCAGTTACACAAAGTCCCTCAAATGAATAATATCCCCCTTCAATTATTCACTATATATATTTTTTATCACTCACACCACCAGGGATACAGAAAAATATCATCACAAGGGTCCACTCCTTGGTCCCTGTTTGCTAAGAAAAATATGTATTTAGCACACAAAAATTTATTGTAGCAAAATGTGTCTGAAAATATAATTACTCTCTTCAAAACGTGCAAAGTTTAATAAGAGCCCAAACATTATTTATTACAGTTTTGATTTAATATAAAAAAATACAGTGCTTAGGTTGCAAAAAAGATTATTACAAAAAACATACAGTACAATAAATATGAACGTCTCATCAAATAAAAGGGAGTAATGATGGTGAGGTGGTTAATGCTAAGTTTGAGAGACACACAGCTATCTACCCTTTGCACCATCACAATCATGGATTGTTTAGCATCATTTAATTCGTCTGATCACAAATGTTACAAAGATATATTTGTTATTCTTGTGAATCATATCAGATCCACAATCTTTTATATTTAGTAAACTTACACAGACATATGGAATGTCTTCCTGCCCACACTCTCTGGCATTCCCAAACCCTTTTAGGAATATCTCTTAAGGTACATTAAAAGGACTTTGACTTATTTCCACTATCAAAAAGAGTTGTTCATCTAGATTTTAACTACCTCACAATCCCAGAGTAGGTCGCTCTCAGATAACCACTTCTAGACAAATACAGAATACCAGGCCGGGGTCAGGCTAGCTTGACCCCAATAAAAACAATAGATGTATTTTTAAGATATAATTTGTAACTCAAGATAACTGTTTGTGTGCCAGATAATTAAAATTCTGAATATTTTAATGGTATTATCATGACATCTCCTTTGTTTCAATATCTTCCATTTGGTCCTACAGTAGATAATAAATTACCTTATTTAAACTTTACTGCATTTTCTTGATAGTGCTTTACATATTTGAAGAATCACAGAGCAGAATATTTCAATTAAGATAGATGTGTAGAAAAAGTAATTCAACGTCTCCTATTGGGAGATGTTGGAGAATATTGAGCTACAACATTTAAGAAACATGCATGGCACATTTGATACATTCAGTTCACATTTCTTGGTGGGACAGTTTTTATAACATGTAATGCCTGGTTGTATGAACACCACAACAAATTTGAGAAAATGACAGCAAATGTTCCAATAATCCATACACATTATTATTAGAGATGGGCAAATTATTTGCCAACATTCAAATTCGTCACAAGTACTGTATGGTATATATTAACAACTGCAAATATTCACATATGAATTTTAAAAAAATGATGAGAGAGACTCATTATAGTCCCAAGTACTATATATATATATATATATATATATATATATATATATATATATATATATACTGTATACAGCTCAATCCCGTTATAGTGCGATCCGCTACAACACAGATCCGCTTATAACGCGGTCTGAGCGTGGCTCCCGATTTAAAAACATCTCCAAGGTTTATTTTTTTATTTTTTTAATAACATTCAATGCTTTATTGCAAACTGACATGCATACACGCACACACACACACACACACACACACACACACACACACACACACACACACACACACACACACACACACACACACACCTCCCCCCTACACTAATCATTTTACCATACCATGCAGGAATCGAACCCATGACCCTTCTTACACTAGTAGCAATTCTCTAGCTGCCACACCATAGGATTTGTATGATGTCATTGACTCTATCGACAAACCTCTTCAGGGATTCTGAAGAAGTAGTTTATGCTATGAAACGTGTAGGATTGTTGACTTACAAGTGACTTACAAGTGACTCCTAATTATCTACGGGTATATCTATTCATTATATCATATATATCGAGACATTACGGGTGCTTATTGCCATTTAAAGCGACGCTGTAATCATCCGACGGTCGTCATCGCTTGGCGGCTTGGCGCAAAAACGTGCAGAGCAACTGAACTGCAAGTATTGTTCCTGCATCGTAACCATCGACCCTACAAGCCTGTCACCAGATGGACGTCCTGCACATGCCAGAGGGAAGTTCCCTGATGTGGGCATGAGAACAGCCACCTAAGCCCAGGAATCTACCCTGAGCATCCAGCTGAACATCACATGAGGGGTTGTGCGAGGAAGTGCTTCTGATGTCCTCGGCGTGCGGTGCCTGGTAACCTATGCCATAGGGCATGACATGCTTGATATGTTTTAACCTGATGTACGCAGATATCTTACCATATACTTTTACAATATAATTTGAATATCCTTCACTATATGCGTCTGCGCTGTTTTTCTCTTGTTTCACAGTATGAGAAGATGACGGCTATGCTGAGCATCAGCAGAGTCTCTCTGCAGGCCAAGTTTAGAGGCCAGGGGACCCTGTATGAGAGGGACCAAGAGAAAGTCTGGCAACTAGGCAAGAGCTGGAAGAAGCAGAGGGTGCTCTCGAGCAGGAAAAGGACAAGTCTCTTTGTCTACCTATGTCTACCTATGTTGGCCTCTGAAAGAAAAAAGGGAAGCATTCGGACACTCCAGAAGAATGGAGAAAGAAAGGAATTTGTGTAAACGCTCTGCAACTGTCGCCATACCATCTGCCTACTGAGGAATGAAAGTTCGTCTGCTTTATCGCCAGAGTAAAGCAGCTCATGTTATTCAGTCATTTTGGAGAATGCAGAAGCAAAGAAATAAGTATGAAAACTTGAAGGAATGAGTAATTCGACTAGTCAAATGTTAGGAAGTATCAGCAACAAACACGATACAGGAATGTGAAGAGAGCTGTTTGTGTGATTCAGTCTGCATATCGATCCTACATCATAACCAAGCAAGCAGTGTGCTCCTATAAGCATGTCTGCAATGCTGTTGCAGTACTATAATCTGCTTTTCACAAAACGCAGAATACAAGAACCAAGTTATGATGAAGTAGTGCAATAAAAATCCAGTCGTACTACCACGTCCATGTGATCCAAAGTAGATTCCTTGCCATGAAAGCAGCCGCTATAAAGATTCAGTCTCTGATGAGAATGAGAATGAGACTGAAAAAGGTATCACTGGTTATCTAGCGTTGCGAGTAAATGAATCGGTCAAGAAAGAGAGGCCCAAGTCTACAAGTCTGCCGACTCCAAAAGAAAGGCGCCATCAGGTACAGTCAGAATGATGAGAACTCCGCCAAGGTTGACTTACTGGGGATAAATGATGCTGAGGCAAACACAGATGGTCGTATGAGTGACACAGACGAGGCGATCATATGACACGTGGAACTACTCGTTGCCAAGCGAGTGAAAGAGGAAGTGGAAATGAAAAGAAACTTGAGCAAGAAGTCCTCCGCGAGCGACTAAAGTGTGAGGAACTATAGCAAATACTTGAAAAGATACTGTGTGAGTGCATAAGGTACAAAGAGTTTGTCACCTGTCTTCTCTTCAATCATGACTACACATCATAGCTAGGATATTATACAGTGGTAGCGAAATACTGTGCTTCATGCCCTGTAGGCCCACTAACTGCCTCTAAGGAAAAAATTTAAGTTGCTGGTGGGAGTGAAGGTGCTCTTGGAAAAATACATTTCACCAAAGAGAACCAGGTCCATGGATCCAGTTGGAAGTTGGACAGTCAGAAAGACACAGAAAAGACTGGAGAAAAGTTTGGAAACTTCTTGGATTAGAAGTCGAAAAAGAAAAAAGAAAGAAAAGAGATTGAAGTCGGACTTCCCCGACAATGATGCTTGTGCACGGTAATGGTGCTCGGGCCGCTCCACAGGAAAATGTTACACTGAGTAGAGGGATATGTGACAGAGCAGTAACTGCAACACTTTAGAGTTGTGTATCTACTTGGCAAAATTTGTAAATACTTAATCAATCCACAAAACTTAAATGGAAATGGTAATATAATTGCCTCGCTGGAATACTAGGCGGACATAGCGGATCGAAGAGGCATCAAAAAGTGTCTCAAACAGTTAATCAATTTAATATACAGAATGTGCCAACATATCTTTATTGTAAGTGCACAAGGGAAGATAGCAGTAGAGTGTACCAGTGGCTAAATATGAACCACCTCCCAGGCATTTCAACGGAAGGAAAGGCACTGTAGTGGTAATCTAGTGCAGTGGCAAGCAGAGAGAAACCACGCCAGGAACAGTAGGAGTAGTTCGTACTACATCATTGGTTCTCTGAGAAGCAGGGATGAAAAGGCTGTGACGTCAGCCCAACGTGACGTTTCGCTGGTTAAGCTTCGTCAGGGGAGTGGCTGGATGGACCCAACCACCATCCTTAAAAAAACTGGCTGCGTTTACGTCATCTCATAGGGAAATGGAAGACATAAAGGAAAAACATGTAAAAACGCCAATAAAATACAAACATAAAAAAATACCACTACATAGACATTTATGTGCATGAACTATTTAAATAAAAGAGGACAAGCTCAGATCCTCATTCAAGCCTCTTGGTGTAACTTTATATATTTTTGCACTTTTGTTGTCATATACTATCTGACCACACACATATGTTAACAAGGGCTACATACTTGCATTGCATTATTAGCAAGTTAATCTGTAAAATATCCATGTTTTGCTCTGCTTTGACCATTTTACTTTGATTATATGTCTCTGAGGATCTGTGCTGTATCATAAATTATTTGTTTTGCTTATTAGATACAGAATTTTTGTGTACCTTACCCGGATACAACCATCTACACCTCACCCTACTGACATGTGGTTCTCTGTTGGTGATTGTGCACAGCCACTTTATTATTACTAGTGTAGCGGGGTACTCCCCCTTACCTCCGTAGGGAGCCAGTTCCGTGGCTCGGGAGGATTGGAGGAAGTAGCGGTGGCCATCTTGGGGTTGGCGCCACCTGTATAATGGAGCTATGTGTGAGTGCAGCGGCCATCTTGTGGTTGGCGCCTCAGAAAGGGGAGGTCCTGGAGACCAGGATTTCCTCTGCGGGATTGGAGGCAGCAAGACAGTCCTGACAGAGCCATAGGAGGAGGAGGTAGTGTCCAGGGAGCAGTCAGCTGCTTGGACTAAGGCAAACTTTACCCTCTAGGCCCCAGGCAGTCCTCTCACTGTAGATAAGTGTGTGAGGAATCACCAAAAGCATAGGGATTACCCCGTAGCAAGATACCTCAGCCGAGCAGGAATTAGACGCGTGAATTACTCCGGCTGGAGGCAGCACTGCGTGTCGGCCCGGACATGAGGCGTGAGGGGCTTGGTGTCGGAGATCCCACAAAGTGGGACCCGACCCCATTCTACTAACAGCATCCCCTGGTTATATGCCTGTACTAGGAAGGTACCAAGTGCACCAACGATACAAGGGGGAGGGTAGCGCTGCCCTCACATATACATTTGGGACAAGGGAGGTTCTATGGACACCGGGTTCTAGGTGCCAAAGGCACCCTAAGTGTTGTGGGGAACAGCACCCATACTGTATTGCGTTATTATATTTCACTGTGTTGTATATTGTTATCGGTTGGACATTTCTGTGGGACCCAGTAAAGCGGACCCAGTAAAGCCTATATTATACTCGGTTGTGTGTGTTTCATTAGGAGGTATACAGTATAGGTATACCAGTTCTCTGAGGAACTATCCCGCCAATGCTGGGATCCTCACGGGTGGAGGCGCTGCATCTATTCACCCCTTAGGCCTCCTGTAAGCCAATAAGGTAGCACCATAGTACATAACACCTACAGTTTCCCTCAGCAGTAGGGAAGGGGTGTTACACTGGCAAGGGGCTTGAACTCGATGTGTATGGTTTTCGTATTTGTAGAGTTTATTGTGTATGTCCTGTCCACTGTTCATTATAATAAATTGCATTTTGATATTTTTGCACACTTCTGTGAGTGTCCCCATTTTTGGCGTTTCTGGGTCCCTATCTTTCTTGGGGATCCCAACCTCATGTGCATATCAGTTATGATTAAATTTCAGGTGAGCACCGTCCATGATGATATGGACATGGGTTGAAGTGTTAATTATTATTTTCATTAAGTCACGATTTTCGTGTAGTAGTGCATTTCCACCCACTTTTCCCTACAGTTTATAACTTGTAACCTCTATTACAGAAGAAAAAAAATATGTACTGTACACGACAAAAGTCAAGTGCAAAAACGCTAATAGTGTGATATTGTATTTTTACTTCTACATAGTAACATAGTAAGTATTACACTCACATCCAAGAATAATTTAAAAAAAGCTTATTTGTGTAGACAAATATATATATATATATATATATATATATATATATATATATATATATATATATATAATTATGTCATTTCCCAGAATCCCTTGCTGCAGTAGAAGCACTGTGCGCTGGGTGATAATGGTGAAAGGCAGGGTTGCAGACCTGTCTAAGACATGCAAATGAGCATACAGTAATATTTCCATTTGCTATATGCTTTACTGTGGAGGGTTTTTGTCACTTTTTTTACCCACCATAACTTTACTAAGTGTGGTGTGTACAAGTATGTAACAGATTTTCTGGACTGGCCTGACCCACCCAATCTCATATTGGCCCCTGTGGTCTAACCAGTCCCCATTACAGTGTGATGTCTGGTGGTGCACCTGTTGGCAACAGGACTCCTGAGTCTCCCGCATGATGTTGTGTGGGGATTGCCAACCCAGACAGGCAGCTGAGGTAGTGTGCTTGAGTCCTACCTAGATCCAGTGCAGCGCCTCCTCCTCATCAGGATCCCAGCTTGAGCTTGTGGATGGTCCTGGTGAGGAACTCCTCTGTGGTGCTTCTCTCTGTGCAATTACTCCACACTTACACACGAGAGTATATTTCAACAGGATCATCTTTATTAGCACGGTGGGCCAACTGCCCTCCACAATGGGTGAATTTAGCCCTCCATTGTTCACCGTACTTCCCTTTGAAAGGTATAGTCCTCCTAATGTAGGGATTCCCTATCCTCGCAGGGATATCTCCCTGTGACCAGGTCCCTGGTCACAGTTCCAACACTGTCCTTCTAACAGCTTCTTAACTCCATAACTCAGCAAACACACTCTTACTCTCTACTCCCAACTCGCTAACTTTTGATCAGTGCTGTGCCTTATGTATACTCTGGAGCTGACACAACTCTGACATCACTAACCGTGGAGTCAGAGCCTGTGACCACTCCCATCCATACATAGGGCACCTCACCAGGGTGTGAGGGCAAACCTCCATGATTACTGCTGGCATGCCCATAACTTACCAGGCCTTACTGTCAGCAGGAGAGATGACAGCAGCCATTTTACAGCATGGCTACATTCTCCCCCTGGTGAATCCCACCGACCCCGGCTGGGACCTAAATTTGAATACCTTTCCCCAGGAAGCACTGTAAAATGGAACATACACATTTTTAACATCAGATTATGAAACAAATCACATTACATCGCGCCAAGCACGCCCTGACCAGCAGCCACGAACTCGCGCAATGCTACCCAGTACCTCCTAATAATAGTGCCGGGGATCGGGTTTCTTCACCTCCCGACCCCCCATGTCCAGTACCGTCACACTGTAAGTGCGCGGCAGACCCCTCTCAGGCCGGTACATTACTTTATGTTTGTACACACTTCGCCCGATACTCCATACCCTTATCAGGTGCTCAATCCTTTCTTCTGCCTTACTGCCAGTAATGGCACCCCCTTTGTTGACCATGTACTCCTCTATGGTCTCCCTTAACCACTGGTCCCTGTTATCCTCAATCTCCTACATGAGGGGTTCAGGGACGTACGGGTACTCCAATCCATGGGAGTACTTATATTTTGTAGTGATTGCCCTTTCAGCCCGACTACTCCTAGTTAGATTGGCGTTCCCCGCTCTCCCTGGTAATACCCAGGACAAGGGCTCATCTGGGTCCACAGGGTCTGATAGCATATCAGGACCCATTGGCTCAATCTCGTTCCGGCCTATTAGGAACCACCTGAACTGTAGCTCTTTCTTTCTCTCGGCGGGCGTGAACTCCCCTCTAGCCCACCAGTAGTCCACCACATCATCCCTCTCTAACAGAAACCGCGTGCGGTCCATCCGCCCCACATATCCCTCAAATAATGGAGCCCACCAACGGGTCTCCTTAGGCCGCTAGGGCCCAGACTCTAGAGAGTCTCCCTCTTCAGTACCCCCCCAGGAACATACCCCCGAGGTCCCTGCAGAACGGGGCCTGGACCATCTCTCATGTTTTGGTGCCTCCTCAGAATGTACATCCGCCTCTTCAGGCACCCATCGGGACTTTGACACTTGTCCCAATTGTCCTCCTCCCCTTGACCCACCCTCGGAAGCAAAGCTGCCCAGTCTCTCCCCAGTCCGGTTCTCACCAACCCCCAAGGACCCTTCCGACACCCCGAAGCTGGATGAGGATCCCCGGGAACAGGTGACTGGGACAGGGGCATTATCTAGGGCGTGGGGTTGGGCGTAGGGGTAGGCGGTTGGCAGCCGCGGGGTTCCGACCCGCTCGCCTTCATCAGATTGTCCCGTACCACTGGACAGTGGTATCGCCGGCTGCGTCTCACCCTTCTCTGTCCGCCGCTTACTCCGGGTCTTTTTAGTCGATCGGGAACCACCACCCGATCGCTGAGATGCGTGTCCGCGACTTCCGCTTGTTCCGCCACCTCTCATCGCTGGAATCGGATACGCCGCCATCTTGGGATCGACCCCCATGCGGGATCTCTTCCTCCGCGATTATATCCGGAAGTCCGCCTGCGCCCACGTGCGCCGTCCTGGCCTGGCACGGCCTCTCCTCTTCTAGCGGTGGCACCGGAACCTAGCAAGGACAGGGACTATCCTTACCAGTCCGCAGGTTGGACGTGGATCGCCCGTTGCCACTGGACCTGCCGGTCCCGAGAATAGATGGGCTCCGCCTCTCCGGTCTCCGCTCCACCGGTGACACTCGACTCCTCCCGCTGTCACTTCCGGTAAGTGGTCTCTTCACTCCATTCCGTCCACAGGACACCGCCACCGGCCAGACCAGGGTACTGGTTAATTCCTTGGGCCCCTCGTCCGAGGGATCCGCACTAAGGGTACTTGGGGTCACCGAGCGCGGCGACCGCCTTCTCTTTTCTCGGTCAGTGGCCTGACCGATCACTTCACGCTCTTCTGGATCCGCACCCTTTGTCCATAGGGCACCGGGGGACTCGGCGGACAGCCTGGCCGTATTCCCCCCTGGGTCATTTGTCTGAATGGGCACAAATGTGGGCATCGGCCACAGGTATTGTGTGCCACACTGGGGACAGCGTGCCGCCGTGCCCATGGTGCCGCCGGGCAGCCTGCACTGCAGGCAGAGGCCCACTACTGTCTCCGCGTCCCCTACACGTATCACTAGTACCCCCCCTGATACTGCGTAGGGTTGAGTCGATACCATCCGGTTCACGTCTGGGGAGCAGGCCATTGTCTTGGTGGGAGCCACTTTTAACACTGGTCTGTTCTGGAAGCTGGTTCCGCGTGAGTGACCCACAGGGGTTGGATTGTCAGCCACTCCTTTGTTCAGCTCCGCCCCTATCTGACACAGTTGGAATCCGCCCCCAAGAGTAGCGATTATGGGCGGGTCCCACAAGGGAATAGGATGTCCTTTAATTGAGGCCACACCTCTTTCAGTCCTAGAGGGCGCGGTCACAGCTTTCACGCCCTTATCCCCCACTGGGTGGGGTTCCTCTTTTGGCGCCAATCCCAGCCGATTTCTTGCAGCTGCCTTGCGTGCAAAATACCCTTCCTTTCCGCACACCACACCAGCTGCAGGGACTACTTTTGGTAGCAGCGCTGTCACTTCACCAGCGCTTTGCTCCGCTGGATTCATACCCACGGGGCATAGTTGGACACCACTCCCCCTGGTTGAGATTAGGGAAGGGTCCCACAGGCTAATCGGTTGACTCAGCACTGGGGCTGAGTGGGTCACTGTCCATGAAGGCACGGCCGCAGCTTTAGCGCCACACCCCCCATGCGGGCGGGGCTCTCCTGTTGGCGCCGCTTCTGGCCAATTCTTTGTAACTTTTGCATTTGCAGAATGGTCTGCAATCAGCCCACGCGGTCTCCCAGGGAAGCGGGAGCCGCCATTTTGGGTCGCACTGTCAGTCTGATCAATGAATGAGGTAGCGATCATCTGCTTGCAAGTCGACTGACAGTCACTCTCACTGTGTTCTCCTCCTGTTATAACAATGTCCTCCAGGGTAGCGCCTCGTTGTCCTAGACAGGACCAGAATGGGGCTGCCACGGCTCTCACTCCACTCCATAGCAGGCTCGTGACAGACATATCGATAACAGCTTGCTCTTCAGTGGGGCGCACGCCAGGTGTGCTCTCCCCGTCAGCCTCCGGTCGCCAATTTGGACTATCTGCTCCGCGCGGATCCTCCATTCTTGCGGTCGCCATTTTGTTTCCGTGATTATTGTACATGGAGCTCCTCTCTGCGGGGCAGCCACCACACCGGCACAATAAAGATTTCCCTGATGCACCACCATGTGTACCTAATGTAGGCTGGACTCGTGTATGCACTACCTCAGGCTAGGCTCACTCTCTCAGTGTCTGCTGTATCTCCTTCCTCCCAGTCTGTGCTCCCTACGGTAAGTGGTCTGGAATGGGCTAGAGTACTCTGGGGCTTCCATGCAGTACTGGGGCGTCTACCTATCTTGGTTAGCCTAGCGCAGACCCTCTCCAGGATTCCTGACCACGTTAACAGGCTATCCCTTTAGGCATCCTACCAACTAGCACTACCTCAAGGTGACTAGGACAGCTATAGCCCGGCTCCAAACCCCCAACTCCTTTCAGGCCCCTAGGTCATCCCTGCGAACTGACAAACTCCATCAGCCCCCTGACTACCCCTAGGTCCGTCCCAACGCAGCACAAAGTGGCAGCAGACACTCTCCCTGTTTCCAAGTGACCTAGCAAAAGCCTGTCCTGTTGACAGGTCTATCTCAGCAGCGCCTCCAAATGTAACGGGTTTTCTGGACTGGCCTGACCCACCCAATCTCATATTGGCCCCTGTGGTCTAACCAGTCCCCATTACAGTGTGATGTCTGGTGGTGCACCTGTTGGCAACAGGACTCCTGAGTCTCCCGCATGATGTTGTGTGGGGATTGCCAACCCAGACAGGCAGCTGAGGTAGTGTGCTTGAGTCCTACCTAGATCCAGTGCAGCGCCTCCACCTCATCAGGGTCCTAGCTTGAGCTTGTGGATGGTCCTGGTGAGGAACTCCTCTGTGGTGCTTCTCTCTGTGCAATTACTCCACACTTACACACGAGAGTATATTTCAACAGGATCATCTTTATTAGCACGGTGGGCCAACTGCCCTCCACAATGGGTGAATTTAGCCCTCCATTGTTCACCGTACTTCCCTTTGAAAGGTATAGTCCTCCTAATGTAGGGATTCCCTATCCCCGCAGGGATATCTCCCTGTGACCAGGTCCCTGGTCACAGTTCCAACACTGTCCTTCTAACAGCTTCTTAACTCCATAACTCAGCAAACACACTCTTACTCTCTACTCCCAACTCGCTAACTTTTGATAAGTGCTGTGCCTTATGTATACTCTGGAGCTGACACAACTCTGACATCACTAACCGTGGAGTCAGAGCCTGTGACCACTCCCATCCATACATAGGGCACCTCACCAGGGTGTGAGGGCAAACCTCCATGATTACTGCTGGCATGCCCATAACTTACCAGGCCTTACTGTCAGCAAGAGAGATGACTCCAGCCATTTTACAGCATGGCTACATGTATATATGTATGTATGTATATATATATATATATACATATACATACATTATATATATATATATATATATATATATATATATACATATATATATATATATATATACTTACATATTTATATATAGATAGATCATTGGACCTTAAACTAGTTGTACAGTTTTTTTTATGTAAAGAGGAATGCTAAACACCTGTGATCCTCTGGCATTGCAGGAAGGAAGCAACAATATAAATTGCTAGCAGTGCATGGCTTTCATCTACTAACAGATGATATACTAAACCAGAGTGCCTGTATTCAATAAACAATGATTACATTGTACCAATCCTATCCCTTTGTTAATGGTCACCAGATAAAGCTCAGGGCAGGAAGTACATGGTTTAATGCCTACGTGATGAGTTTCAATGATACAGGGTAAAAACAGCAAGCAATTGGGGATCATTTACAAACAAAAATGCTGAAAATCATGGAAAAGGCTTTACCGTTTGCTAACATTCACCTAACATTATTTCTTTGCTTGTTGAAATAGGAATATAAATGTACTGTATCAAATACAGGGTGTCCATTTCTTTTTTCAATTAAGGTGCCCATCAGCTACCATTTAACATAGCTACCATTTTATGGTGTCTGGCACACTAGGGGCCCCAGAATGTACTAGCTAAGGCAGGGATGGCATACTCCAGTCCTCAAGGGCCACCAACAGGTCCGATTTTAAGGACATCCCATGATTGTCACCTGTGCTGAAGCAGGGATATCCTTAACCCCTGACCTGTTGATGACACATGAGGACTGGAGTTGGCAACTCCTAAGCTAAGGCATGTTCTATTTGCTCATTTATTTAGGGCAGATCGCGTTGCGCTCTCCTGTGGAGCGCAGACTGTGACATGATAGGAGGAGGAATGAAGGCCAAGAACTCCTTCTGCTCTGTCTTCAGTGACGCCGTGATCATTCGATTGCGAAGTGCCAGAGGACCACTCTTGTTGGTCGCAGCTCCCTATGACACCTAAAGGGTTAACCTCTGAAACCAGCCAGTCTCCTTAGTTCACTTTCGACTTAGGACAGACTGCCCCTTTAAAAAAACAAATATACTTGCCAGGGGGATACTGCATCTTTAGATAACAGTGCGTGGGCTTCTGCAACCATAGCTGGTGTTAGTAAGTAACACCCACCCACCCCCCCCCCCCCCCACCGTGAGTGGAAAATAATGTTAATTCAATCATTTGTTTTAAAAGTGAGCATAAAATGTAGATTGTACTGGAGATCTCCATGTGTTTAAAGCAGCAACATGAACCAATTGTTCATGCACTTGCTCTCTATTAAACAAACATTTATATAAATCCATCTTTATTTAGCGCATGCACATAATGGTAAATAATCTTGATAGTTTCCGATTATGTATATCTTTCTGAAAGTTTATTAGGGGTATGTGTCACTTGTGTTCAAGATGGATGTTTCAAAATAGCTCCATTGTTTCTAATTACCAGCTTTTTTAATTAACAAAGCTACATGCAAATTACATGAACACAGTTTATTGCATTGCAATTTCCCAAGCGGTGCTCATGAATATGGTAATTTGTTTTATTTGACGCCCTCTTGAGCTGTCTTGTTAAAAACATTTTATTGGCGATTTGAAAATTCACTATATTCCAAAACCCTGCCAACTTGTTGGTTATTATTCTTTAAAAAATATATATATATATCAGCAATAAATATTCGCCAAATATAAAAAATAAGCACATTTTCCCCAGAGAGCAACATTTCTTATGGATCTTATATTCAAGTGATGACACTGCATTTTGAAATGTGAGAACATATTGATATTTTCCTCTAGAAACTGCATACAGTATGTTGCTTTGAGAATAGAGTACTGGTCACAGTGCTATTTTTATACAGTCACCTGGAAAGAGTTGGATACTTGCATTGGCTTGTTTTTTTTTTTTGCAATCGGGTACTGTATACGGGCAAATGATCTTTATTTAGGGCAATTAAAATTCTAACATGCTCCTCTCCAAACATGCAATTACCAAGGCTCTGCTATTTTCACTAATTGCTCTTACTGGGGACATTGGTAGGAAGCCAATGATTTTGATGGTTCGTGAATTATCATTTTTATTCCACTACCTGAAAAAAAAAAATCATTTGTAAAATCCCCTGTGTAATTAGTAGGACTTATGATTAATCGTCCTGCAAAATTAGCTTCACTGTTGCTTTTATTTCACTGCTTCAAATATTAATTAACGTTAACTTCTTTTCTTCAATTTTGCCTCTTGAATATTCAGTGTTGCGGTGATAAAAAAAAATGAGTCAGGTTTTCTTCCTGCATTAGCTGGCTGGAGCTTCGATTTCAGCAATAAGTATTGTGATTTAAGAGATCACACTCAGGTCAGAAATAATTTTTATAGAAGGGCAAACAAAGCATCAAGGCATCATGGGAAAGCATTCATGCACTAACTGAGAGCAAATTGTTTAAATAATGATTTATTCCCAGGTGCTTTTGGGTACCATTAGCAAATATGCAAACCTCTGCATGGTTCTGTGCCCAGCAGTTCTTTATTGACATGTAGTTAATGTATATTACCTAATCATTAAAATATTATGAAGAGGCGAAGTGGAACAGTAAGCTTTTCAAATGAAATGCTCTGATTTCTGTAACTTTTCGGTCGCGGTGTAGTTAGCGCTGCTAAAAGCGAAGACAGCTCGGTTTTGCATATTTTTTCTTTGCAAATTACTTTCCGCCAGATTTATTGCTGGTGCCTTTTATGATAAACTTTGAGGCTTATTGTAACTAAGAAAACTTTGACAGTTTTATTTCGGAAACGTTTAGCTTAGTCAGGTTTGAGGTTAGCACATTCATTTTCAATTTATGTTTAAGAAGATATAATGTGTGAAACATTAATACTGTAATAAAAAACGTTCTTATTTTGAACTCACGAGGCAGTGTAAAAACATTGTGCTTATTGCTTTGGAGCATACGTTGAAAACGACCTAAATGTAAAATCTGTATTAAATATGAAATATTTAGTATTACATTTGTAGGTGTTCTGCTTATTTAACGCTGTAATCCAATAGAGGACCAAATGTCACTAATATGGCAGAAATGTCTACAGTAATATTTTTAATAGCTTAAAACTAGATAATGCCTTTAGTATAAGAAAACATGTCTTTTAAATATTATTTTTAAGTGATGAATTTGCTGTGCTAACATTAAAATTAGATACACTGAATCGGGGGAGGGGACATCCCCGTTTACTCTACTTTGTGAGAAAGTAATCAGTAGAGATGTACAAAACATTTGCTCACATTAACTGCAAAGAATGGACATTTACGGCTGGTGAAACAGTTGCAAAGTGTAAGGCCTCGTCCAGGGTTATTGCTTGCTGGCGGAGGCGCGCTGAGGCTGAGGGAAAGCGGGTGCTTTCCCTGGCCTTAGACAGCGCGCCGTCCGGGGGCGTGTCGTGGGCGTGTCGGCGGGCGGGCCAGTGACGTCACGGAGCTGGTTCGCCCTCATTGGGCGAACCGCTCACGTGACAGGCCCTGCACTCCGGCAATCGCTTGAATTTAAAATTTACCTAAGACCTACGCTTCCGCGCGCTTGTGGAAGCGTAGGCGAGCCCCTACTAAAGCCGCTCTCATTGCTGACCATGCCCGAGGCCAGAGCTCTGTGGACCCAGCAAAAATGTATATATGTTTTGCATAGATTCTTATAAGAAAGAAACAAAAACAAAATGGAGATTTTGGGCCACCAACACCCCCTCATACCATGGGAAGTACAGTTGTCCAGTACTTCGGAGAGATCCAGAATTATGCAATCAATCTAGTAACACTTGTATGACTCACAAATGGGTGGTTATTCATTAAACTGGGCTGGGGCTGATCGAAAATACCTACAGCCTTCAATGAAAGTTTACATGCAATAGTGCTCTAATTGGCACTATCACAGTTTAATAAATAATTCCATGGAGTCATAAAGTCTGTGACACTTTTGCCACATTAAAGTTTCATCGGCAGTCCCACCATGTAGACATTTGTTCAAGATGTATTCAATTAACCTTTTCCATCCAATTCACATGTCTCACTCCAAATATAGTACATAACAAAATTAATTTATTACTCTGATAATAAATGCAACGTTTCAACCCCTCTCTCTCAAGGGCTTTCTCAAACAAATTTTTAGATCTACTTTTGGTTGTCGTCTTGGTCTCTTGATATCCCTTGGAATCCAGTTGTGTACCATTCCTGTCCAACAATGGTCATTTATTTTTCTGGTGATATTGTATGTCACAGACTTTTGTTTGGTTTCTAACCCAATCATTCTTTTTCCTGTCTATTTGGGTAATACCCAGCATCTCTCGTACTTCTTTTGAGTTATTTGAAGTTTCTGTATTGTCTTCACATTTAGGGTCCATGTTCCACATCCATATGTGAGCACAGGCCGGATACACTGGTCAAACACTTTCCCTTTGAGGTGCAGTGGAAGGTTTCCTAATAAGAATGCCTTATTTCTTCAAACTGTGCTCATTCCCATCTTCATTCTCCTATTGATTTCATTTGGAAGGTTTCCATATATTGATATTTGTTGGACAAGGTAGACATAGTAATCCACTTCTTCTAGATCTATTCAATTTATTTTGAATTTTGTAGACTTGAAACATTTTTTGAACATTCCTTTGGCCTTGCTGAGATTTGTATGGAAGCCTACCCTTATATCTACCCTGATAAAAGGAGATAGACTCCCAAAATTCAAAGGGCGGTCTCTAAATAGAGTCCTGAAGTATCCATGGTAATGTAATGTAGCAGACTATTGGCCAGCTCCAGCTTTAGTGGAAAGCACTAACATGTGAGTGGATATCTGTTTGTTTTATTCATTGTGTTTTTCAATCAATACATATTGGTGTATCTGTGTGCTCCTCTATTTTTTCCTATATGTATATAGAGTGGCAAGAAAAAGTTTGTGAACGCCTTACTATTTTCACATATTTGAAACCTAAAATGTTATTAGATCTTAATCTATGTCGTAATAATATATAAAGATAACATGATCAAACAAATGGCGCAAAAACATGATACGTTGTCAACATTTATTTATCCATAAATTATTCGATATCCATGTGTGAAAAAGCATGAACCTTTAAGATTCAGTACCTGGTGGCACCCCCTTGAGCAGCAATGACTTCCACTAAGTGTTTCCTGTAACTGCTGGTCAGTCTCTCACATCGGTTTTGAGGAATTTTGGCTGATTCCTCCTTACAGAGTTACTTCAACTCCGTGACATTTGAGGGCTTCGTGTATGGACAGCTCGCTTCAGGTCCTGTTACAACATTTTGATTGGGTTTAGGTTTGGACTTTGTCTAGGTCATTCTAAAATGCAGAATTTCTTCTTCTACAGCCATTTTTTTTATGTATCTACTTGTATGTTTAGGATAATTGTCTTGGTGCATGACCAACTTTCGCTTCAGCTCATGGATGGATGGCCTGACAATCTCCTCTAGAATCATCTGATACAATGCAGAATTCATGGTTGTGTGAATAATGGCAAGCCGCACAGGTTCGGAGGCAGGAAAGCAGCACTAAACCATCTCCCACCACCATGCTTGACAGTTGGGATGAGGTTAACACTAACATTAGCCAAGGTGAGAGTGACCTGCAGATCCTTGGATGTTACTCTCTGGTTGTTTGTGACTTCCTGGATGATTTGTCGGTTTGTTCTTGGAGAGATTTTGGTAGGATAACCGCTCCTGGGTAGAGTGACTGTGGTCTTGAACTTTCTCCATTTGTAGATTATCTGTCTGACAGTGACCTGGTGGAGCCCCAGATCCTTAGAAATGGTTTTGTAAGCCATTCTAGACTAGTGAGCATCAATATCTGCTTTTCTGAGGTTCTCAGGGATTTCTTTTGATCATGGCACTCCACTCATCTGTATGGTGAAGACCAAACTCTCAAAGTTTCTGATCTATATATTGGGTGGGGTTTCCAACACTCACACCTGAAGATCTACCAAATTATTTAAACACTTGATTCTAATGATCCCCGTTAATGTAGCTGATAAAACCAGAGTTTCACTTACTTTTGCACTTACCCTGACTCCTAATTACGTATTATTTGTCAAATTCATACATCATTTTCTTTCAAATGACATGGAATTGGTTAATATAAGCCCTATTGAATAGTTAAGAAAAGATTTGGTTTTGATTCAAGAAGGTCATCATGGAAAAACTATGGAATTTCCATATTTATCATTGGGGTTCATAAATCTTTCTCACCACAGTATATGTACGTGCGTGTGTATATATATATACACATTTGTATACAATAATAACCTGTAGGTACCTCCCTGGGCACTCCTGTACCCAGGTACCGCCAAAAAACAAAGGATCCGCCTGATCCCACGACATGAGGCCTCTAAGAATCCTTCAGTTCCGCGTGCGTCCAATCCACCGCGTGGGGTGAACTCCTGCTGGAGAGTTTCTGATATATATGCCTGGGTCTGGTCCCATACCGCGCGCACCACATGGCGTCATATCACGGATGCAGCACTCTATCACTGTATATAATGGGGGAAGCTTCTTTATCTGGGGCCTTCCCTATAGCAGCCACAAACTTACAAGGGCAGGTCACAATACTATCCACCCCTAAAATAGGGGAATAACCAGGGGTGATGGGAAGAATAATGTATTTACAGAAATGAGGACACACACGGCCATGTAGACCACACAGGGTATCTTGAGCACTGGTAGTCTGGCGTTGCATCCCTCTGCATGTGTTAGCACTGCTGTTTGTTGACATGTGAGTGCCTTGTTACCTATGTATTGTGATTTTATTAAACTTTGTGCTTTAACCCTATTATGTTGGCATTCTCTACCCTACCTACATTTGGTGCATCATGAGGGCTCATCTCCCTCGCACACGCAGAGGGACGCGACGCCAGACTACCAGTGCTCAAGATACCCTGTGTGGTCTAGACTCACACATGGCCGTGTGACCTGCACATTTTGGGTCTGTATATCACTCCTTGCACTTCCCCAGCCGATTGCATGCTGACACTAATACTTTAGTTGTCGGTTCTAGGAAATATTATATACATTTTTATTCCATCTCTCTCTCTGCGCTCCCCTACTCTCCTTCTTACTACACACTGAGGATCGCTGGGATGAACCTTCTCGGGTTGGGCTGCAGTATCCACTACGTGCCAGTATTGCATTATTTTGATCTTTCACTGTCCCTACAACGTACGTCTATATATTATATCAGACATATTAGAAACACGTTTTTTCCAGAGTGAGCTTTATTGGAGCGCCCTACTATCTTTCTACAAACTTGCTAGGGGCCTATCTGGGGCCTGTGGGGGAATCTGGCCTAGTCTTGGAGCCACTGGCACCCGGACACTACCTTCTCCCTTGAGGTCCTGGCTCCAACTCTCCCCGCGTGCCATTTTGCACCAACCCTAACTGTTTCCTGCTTCCCTGCAGCTCCTTAATGCTCATGGGACTTGTAGTCCCACACAGAGCCCGTTCTAAGATGGCCGCTGCTTGCGGCCATACTGCGCATGCGCACGCTTCTCCTCGCGCATGCACATTACTCAAAATGGCGGCAATCCACTGCGGCGCTCCCGTGGCTCCCGGACTCCTCTACAGCTGTCCCCCCTTCACCATTACCCCGGCCTGAAGGTATGAAAGGGGACCTGGCTACAGATGTTAATCATGTTTGTTATGGTTCTTATCCTCTTTCTCCCCTTTTGAACAACATACATTTTGGCCCAATGAAAATAATTGATGATAAGGGAGGAGGAGCGGCTCAGTGAGTGAAGACACTGACTCTGAATCAGAAACCTGGTTGAATTTCCAGTGTCAGCTCCTTGGGACATTGAGAAAGTCACTTTATCTCCCTGTGCCTCAGGCATCAAAATCATATATTGTAAGCTCATCTGGGCAGGGACTGTGCCTGTAAAAAAATTCATGTGTTGCGTACCGAGCACAGTATATTGTAATTGTGAAGCGCTTTGAGTCCCATTGGAAGAATTGCGCTATATGAAATAAAATGTATTATTAAAGTTATTATGCTAATAATAATAATAAGTCATTTTGTTTTTCAATTACATTTACAATAGCCAACTACAGGCTAAAAAAGGAAGTTCAAAAAGAAGTGGAAAAGTGGACACCACCTACTGCTTCTGATTCCTGCATTTGATCTACGTTGGAAAGGAGGATATCACCCATCCCAGACTGCACATCTCAACACTTAACTATTGCAGCGATGCCACCTTTATTTTTTATATTTGCTGTAAGCTCACTTATTTTCAAATTATGCACTTCCTTCCACCAGTCTCCTTATGTCTCTAACTCTATTCATATATCTCCATCTCTCCTTTCTTCCCCACTTCTCAGTTCACATGAACTCCTTTCTTACCTGCGCCCTCTGTAACCACACAGCTATACACCCTGCACTAAAACACACCCCTTCAAATCATCCTCACACATTCTCTTTCTTTCCATGCTTCTCCTCCTTGCTTCTGGGGATATCTCTCCCAA
Source organism: Ascaphus truei (assembly GCF_040206685.1). NCBI lineage: Eukaryota > Metazoa > Chordata > Amphibia > Anura > Ascaphidae > Ascaphus > Ascaphus truei. Next base: position 71,452,336 of record NC_134489.1, read on the forward strand.
TCCTGGTCCCTGTCTTATTTCTACTTGCTCTCGTCCTCGCCTCCCACATGCAACTTCTACTCCTTCTGGTGTTAACCCCTCTAACCTCATACCCATCCTCTGCCACCCTCCCTCCTCTCCTGTGCCCTTTGGAATGCTCGCTCCCTTTCTAACAAGTGCCTCTCTGTGCATGACTTCTTCCTCTCTCACTCCCTGCTTCTCTTTGCTATAACTGAGACCTGGCTCACTCAGTCTGACTCTGGAAGCTGCCCTCTCCTATGGTGGCCTTTCTTTCTCCCACACTCCGCGCCCTGATGGCAGGGGTGGAGGTGTAGGGTTCCTGCTCTCCTCTCTCTGCCGTTACCGAACCCTTTCTAATCCCCCATCTCTTGCTTTTCCCTCCTTTGAGGTTCACACTGTCCAGATCTTCTCTCCTCTCCCTGTCCATGTGGCGATCATCTATCGCCCACCTACCTCTACTCATCCCCCTTCTGCCATTCTCGCTCACTTTGAATCCTGGCTCTCTTTCTTTCTCTCCTCAGACTCCCCTGTTCTTCTCCTTGGGGACTTCAATTGCCACATTGATGACCCCTCTCTCCCTTGGGCTTCCCGCTATCTTTCTCTAACCTCTTCTTTTGGCCTTCAACAGTGGACTGCAGCCAGCACCCACAAGGATGGCCACTACTTAGACCTGGTTTTCACTAAAACTTCTCTCTGATTTCTCCATTTCCCCTTTTCCTCTCTCTGACCATCACCTCATCTCATTCTCTCTATCTCACTTATCCCCTTCCCTACCTCCATCTACTCCTCGGTTCTGCAGAAACCTGCGCTCTATTCACTTACCTGACTTTGAGTCCACTTTACGCTCCTCCCTCTCCTCTCTCAGCTCTGCTACAGACCCTGACAACCTGGTCAGTAACTACAACTCTGCCGTGTCCTCCTCTCTTGATCTACATGCCCCGCTTTCTCTCCGCCGCACTCGCCCTTCTAACCCTAGACCCTGGCTAAATTCCCACACGCGCATGCTGCCTTCCTCCACTCGTTCCTCTGAACGCCTCTGGAGGAAATCTCATACTCTCGCAGACTTCCTTCACTACAAATTTATGCTATCCTGTTTCAACTCTGCCCTCTCGCAAGCTAAACAAGCCTACTTTTCTTCACTTATCAACATGCACAAGTCTAACCCACGCCGACTGTTCTCTGTCTTTGATACTCTACTCAAACCACCCTCAGCTGCCTCTCCTTCCTCCATCTCCGCTCAGGACTTTGCTGACTATTTTAAGGAAAAGGTGGAATCCATACGTCAGAACATCCCCTCTGTCTCTTCCTCCCATCCTACACCTCTTCCTAACTCTCCTCCTGCCTTCCTTGACTCTTTTTCCACTGTCTCAGAGGAGGATGTGTCGCTGTTGATCGCCTCTTCTCCCTCTACCACTTGCCCTCTTTACCCCATTCCCTCCCATCTCCTAAAACCTCTTGCTCCTACTATAATCCCTACGCTCACACACATTTTTAACTCCTCCCTCTGCTCTGGAACCTTTCCATCCTCCTTCAAACATGCAACAGTCATACCATTACTCAAAAACAGCAAGCTTGACCCTACCTGTCTTTCTAACTATCAACCTGTCTCCCTCCTGCCTTTTGCCTCTAAACTCCTTGAACGTCTTGTATTCTCTCGCTTGCTCCATTTTCTCAACACCTATTCTCTCCTAGACCCTCTACAATCTGGCTTCCGCACTGCTCACTCCACGGAAACAGCCCTCACTAAAATAACTGACGACCTCCATGCTGCCAAAGACAGAGGTCATTACACTCTGCTCATATTACTCGACCTCTCTGCAGCATTTGACACAGTGGGCCACCATCTTCTCCTTCACATTCTCCATACTCTTGGTATTCGGAACAAAGCTCTATCCTGGATCTCATCCTACCTCTCCCATCGTACTTTCAGTGTCTCTTCTGCTAACACCTCCTCCTCCTCTATTGATCTCTCTGTGGGGGTACCCCAGGGCTCTGTCCTGGGACCTCTTCTCTTTTCTCTGTACACACTCTCTCTAGGTGACCTAATAACATCTTTTGGGTTTAATTATCACCTCTATGCTGACGACACACAAATATACTTTTCAACACCCGACCTTACACCTGTTGTACAAACCAAAGTTTCTGAATGTCTCTCTGCTATATCATCCTGGATGGCCCTCCGCCGCCTTAAACTCAACATGGCTAAAACAGAGCTCCTCATACTTCCTCCCAAACCTGGCCCTACTACCTCCTTCCGCATTACTGTTGGAACTACTGTATGATCATTCACCCAGTAGCCCAAGCACGCTGTCTAGGGGTCACACTCGACTCCTCTTTCACATTTGCCCCTCACATTCAAAACATTTCTAAAACCTGTCGCTTTTTCCTCCGCAATATAACAAAGATACGCCCTTTCCTCTGTTGTTCGACTGCTAAAACTCTGACTCAGGCCCTCATTCTCTCCCGTCTTGATTATTGTAACCTCCTGCTGTCCGGCCTTCCTGCCTCTCACCTGTCTTCCCTACAATCTATCCCAAACGCTGCTGCCAGATTCACTCTACTCTTTCCTAGATCTGTCTCAGCATCTCCCCTCCGGAAATCCCTCTCCTGGCTTCCGATCAAATCCCGCATCTCACACTCCATTCTTCTCCTCACTTTTAAAGCTTTACACTCTTCTGCCCCTCCTTACATCTCAGCCCTAATTTCTCGTTATGCACCATCCAGACTCTTGCGTTCTTCTCAAGGATGTCTTCTTTCTACCCCCTTTGTATCTAAAGCCCTCTCCCGCCTTAAACCTTTTTCACTGACTGCCCCACACCTCTGGAATGCCCTTCCCCTCAGTACCCGACTTGCACCCTCTCTATCCACCTTTAAGACCCACCTTAAGACACACTTGCTTAAAGAAGCATATGAATAGCACTGTGGATATTCTGAACACATGATACATAAAGCTTGGCCCCCTGCATACACACTTACCAGAACTCCCTCCTACTGTCTCTGTACGTTCTCCCTACCTACCAATTAGATTGTAAGCTCCTCGGGGCAGGGACTCCTCTTCCTTAATGTTACTTTGATGTCTAAAGCACTTATTCCCTTGATCTGTTATTTATATTATCTGTTATTTATTTTATTACCACATGTATTACTACTGTGAAGCGCTATGTACATTAATGGCGCAATATAAATAAAGACATACATACATACATACATACATACTGTAAGCTGAAATGCATCTGCTGTTGCAAATAGAACAACAATCACAATGTGTAAGCGTTGTATTACCAAGCATTTATTGTGCAAAATAAAATTTCAAACCATACATTTAGACAATCCTCAGTTTGAAGAATGAGGTTAATATACGATAGATCATAACATCTTTATTATAATGCATTTATAATGATTTACTATGACTATTTTCTCACTTAGTATTTAGTGTTCGCTTTTACCTATGGAACACTTGGAGTTCAGTAAAATGTGGTTTTATCAAGTAGCTTCGGGGAAAATTAAATCTAAGCTCATAGTGTCTGGCAATTCTATAAACTGCATTAAGGGTTGAAGCTCTTGCCTTAATGTCAATGAAGCTATTAATAAAGCCAATAATGACATTCTCTTACGCATATTTCACTGTTACCTTTTAATACTTCACAATGAGATCACAGCTTAACTCCATTGTGAATTCAGTTTGGCAGATGGCCAGTCTTCTTGCATATACCTACTGTATTGTACTATTGCTATTATTTTGAGAGAAAAAAATACTACTTGAAATATATTGTAATTTAATATAATTAACAGGCAATTTGCTGATATTAGTTACAGCCTTGTTAGTTTCTTTGGAAAGCTTTAACTAAACTAGTCAGTTGTCTCATCTCAAAATGCTGCCAGTCACAGTCAAAAGCAATACAATGTGTACTGTAAGGCAGCGGTGCACAAAGTGGGGGGCACGAGATTCGCTGCGGGGAGGCGCTGGGTTTACAAAGGCCCAGCGTGCTTCCCGAACGCATTTAAATTAATGCCAGGGGAGCTACAAGGTCTCTATAAACTTCTCCTTACCTTGATTCAGACGGCTCCTGATGACACGTCGCCATGGCAACGCGACATCAAATGGCGCCGCAGGGTCATGTGATGTCGCGTTGCCATGGCAACGTGACATCATGACGCCAGGACGTCTGAGTCAAGGTAAGCAGGGGGGGATGGGCGCGAGGAAAGGGGGACAGCATTACAACTTTGCCACTGTGAGACATTCACTTTTAACATCTGTGATTATTTGTTCACTTTTATCCTCCATTACCTGTGAAGTCTCTCCTCCTGCATCTTACTATGCCCTCCCTACTGCTTTTTCTGTTTACTGTTTTCTCACTCCTTTGTGAATGTCTCTGTTCTCTCCAACATCCCCACTCCCATCTGCACCATTATTTATACACCTCTCTCCCAACAACTTCTATACCTCGCAACAAAAAACACCCTCACAAATCCTTTATTCACACCCTCTATCTATTCCTTCCCGCTGCTGGAGATCTCCCCATAGCCTGAGGCCAGACATACACACCTGATCTCACTCATGCCTCCTTGCCATCTCTTCCCCTGTAAATGGTGTTAACCTTTTCATTTAATACTGACCAGCCTTAAATCTCACCTCACAAATCAAGTATCCCAATAGCCTGCACTCATGGCTATTGTCCCACACTCACTCACTCCTACCACCCATTGTGACCAAGCACTGCCATCTACAGCACTTACTCCCTCACCTACTGTCTCTGTAAGTTTCCCATTAAACCTCTTAGATTGTAAGCTCTTCGGGGCAGGGATTTCCTTTCCTATTATCTGATTTTGCTGCACTTATTGTATAATTATAATTCCCTGTACTGTAATCTTTGTGAAGCGCTAAGTACACGTTTGGCGCTATATAAATAAAGACATACAATACAGCCGGCAGGGGGGAGCAGGGGAAAAAGTTTGCGCTCCCCTGCTGTAAGGCATGGGTACGCAAACTTTTTTGTCTTATCCCGTCTGCTCTCCCCCACCCCCCGCTCGCACTCCACCCTCATCCCCTTACTTGACCGCCAGCGTTTTCTGATGTCACGACATTATGTGTCCCTGCGTCGCCAGAAGCCGCCGGAGATCAGGTGAGATACAGAGGCCTCTCGCGCGCTCCCAGGGATTTAATTTAAATGCTTTGGGGATGAGCGTGGGGTCTTTGTAAGGGCCGCCCCCACTCTCCCCCCAAAAATCTTGCGCCCCCAGTTTGCGCACCCCTGCTGTAAGGCAACATATTGGGAAAAAATAATGTACGTTTCATTGACTTGGTACCTGGGATCTTTTCAACAGAATGTCAACAGCCCAACATTCTAGGTTATATACTAAGGGGGCTATGCACTAAGCTCAATGGCTTTGCGTTTTGATTTGACCAAAAAGCAAGTTCGTTAAAAAGTGAGGCCGGGGACGCGATGCACTAAGGCCTTGAGGCCCTTTTTTAACGTACCTGCTCAAAATAGCTCAAAACAGCCACAGCGTACGGTTTGCTTTTTTTCCCCCTGCTAGCGTTCTGAACCTCTCCGTTCGCTAGCTGATAGAAAAAAAGCCTCATGTAACATTTGCATGGAGATTTGCTATCTCCATGCAAGACTGTTACAGGCGATCCTACACTAAATAAAAACATTTTAATAATAGTGTACATGAGCAGGGGGTCTCCCGAGCTGAACCGCATTCGTTTCAGGTCCGAGGACCCCCTACTCCAGGAGATACAGGACCCGTTATGGGGTGCCGGTATCCCCTGCAGTTTAAAGCTCCCGCGTCACGTGACCGGGTTATTTACATTCTGCAGGGGATACCGGCACCCCATAAAAAGGCCTGTATCTCCTGAACTAGGGGGTCCTCGGACCTGAAACCAATGCGGTTCAGCTCAGGAGACCCCCTGCACATCTACACTAGTATTAAAACATACATAACAATAAACAATAATTCATTACCGTAGCGGCTATCCGCTAAGGTAATGAAGCTGCTTTAATGTATTTTAAATAATAGTGTGCGGGAGCAGGGGGTCCCCTGAGCTGAACCGCATTGATTTCTGCCTCAGAGACCCCCTGCTTCCCGAGTTACAGGCCCCGGTATGGGGCATCGGGTGCCAGTGCCGCCGCCATCTTTTTAGCGTCCAAGACGCGACGTGGACCATGTGACAGAGGCTTGGGGGAGAACGGATGTGACGTCTTTGAAAGCCTGTCACATGGTACTAGAGCCAATCAGAGTTGGGATGTATTTCCCACGCTCTGATTGGCTACCATACCATGTGAGACCGGCCATGTTTCTTTAAATGACGTCATCTTAAAGGCAATTGAAGCAAAGCCATTCTGATTGGCTGTGCTTTCATTGCCTTTAAATGACGTCATCATTTTTTTTTCCATCGGCCAAATCACATGTTTTTCACGGCCCAATCAGGACGTGGGAAACATTTGACCAAAATGTGACGTCATAGGCCTATAAAAGCCTATGTCGCCTCATTTTGAAGCTAGTCGCCGAGGAGGGAACATCTCCCCTCCTAAGAAGAGAAGGGCGTGGCCTAAGAAGACGGAAGAAGATGGAAGAAGACCCCAGAAGACACCAAAGAAGAAAGAAGACACAGACGTGGATTTGTTATGGTTTTTTATTTTATGGCTTACCTGTGGATTGGTTCCTGTGCTTCCGGGTCGCTTGGATTTCGGAGAGTGGACATCTAATGGTGAGTAAACAAAAGAAAAGTTAATTATTTTTACTTTTACAGGATTTTATGATTATTCATGCATGTCTTATTTTTTCACTCCCATTTAATGCCCGTTAATGTATCTATGTATATAATACATTCACGGACACTGAATGGGTGTATTGTACAGTATGTGAATTTTGTACTGTATGTAAATGCATTGTATTTGATGCTGTATTATTACCCCTGTATGTTATGTTTATCTATCTGTATGGATAGACATACAGGGATAATAATTGATTGTTTGGCTCATGTTTAGGTTCTTTTCATGTATGGATAATGTATTTAGCATCTTTATTTTGTCATTGTTGTGAATAATGTAATTTGTATTTAGCTAATGGCTTCTTTATGGTAGTAAGATTAGAATGATGGTGGTTACTTTAAATTAGAATTGTTTTGGCAATGGTTTGGCTTTAGCAATTGAATAGGGAATTGTATAATTGATTTGTATTGTATTTTAATTGTTTGAGGAAATGAATTAATTGATTGATGCTAATTGCATTGATGTTGGTTAGTTTCTAATTGATTTTCAGGATGGCATTGGTGGTTAGGGGACATTGTTCATAGTGTATTTTATTGTTACATATATTTTGCATAGTGTTATATGATGCACAGATTAATTGCATCATGTACACACTCAATGCAATTGTGTGACATTTCATAGACATTTGTGTAGCTGCAGTTTGTTTTTTTTATATTTGCAATGGCTGCTGTATTTATTTTAACATGCAATGTGGTGGTTTTAAGATTAAAATTCATGTTTTGATGTGTGGATATTTAATGTGTTTCATAATGGGCAAATCATATATTATCCATATCTGGATAATAGTTATTTGGCACATTATTGTACTGTAGGTGTTGGGGGGGGGGGGGATGTATGTATTGAATGTATAGGCCAGGTTTATTTATTTTACATTCAGGGTTGATTCCTTGGTTCTGAGTGAGACCTCTGGAGACCACCTGCGGTCTCCTAGGGTATCTCATGGGTATCAGGCTGGTGGTTCCATGGGTGACACCTACGGGGATGAAGCGGTGGTGCCACATCTGTGGGGGCACTGCGGACCCGTAGTCTGCGGGGAAGAACCAGTGGTCCCACATCCGTGGGGGCACCGCGGACCCGTAGGTGCGGGGATGAAGCGGTGGTCCCACATCCGTGGGGGCACCGCGGACCCATAGTGAGCACTCGTGAGTTCCCCAGACCCCCGTGAGAACCACCGAGGCCCCGCAGACACCTGTGGGTCTGACCCGGGGCTCCCAGACATCCGCGGGCCTACCGTGGGGACCCAATTGTGGCCCACGGTGGCCAAGGAGACCACCTGGGGGCCATGGCGCTTGGCGGGACCCACCAACAGGCCTCCAGAACCTGTGTGAAACAAGTTGCTGGTACCCTGTAGGTCTGTCAGGTGCCCCGCCAGCCCGCCGGGGACTCGCATGGGGCTGGGGTATGAACCCTGTATGTAAAAGAATAAATCATGTATTTATGGGGGGGGCACAGGGTTGGGTTATGTATTTAATAAATAGAATGATGTTTAATGTGGGGCTGTGTATTGTTTTTATTGTGGGTACTGGGGGTGGGGGGAGGGGGTATTGGCCCCAAGGGTATGTGGGTAAGCCTCCCTTGTGGATAGTGGGTGAGGGTGGTTAGGCCTCACGGGGTGGGGGGTTAGTGTGGGAGGGTATTTAGGCCTCCTGAGTGGTGGGTGAGGGTGGGTTAACCCCTTAATGACTGTAGCGGTTAATAACCGCTATGGTGATTAAGGGGTTAGGGGACATTACATTGGCTATTGTAATTGTTGTGCATGTTTTGCAGCACCGTAGGGGCATGGGCAGAATGAAGATGAGGATGAAGACGGCCTTCATCGTGGGTGCCTGTAAAAGGTAAGTGTAATATGTTTTGACTGTATTTATTGAATGTTATATGTATTTAAAATGGCCAAATGCATTATTATCCTTATTTGGATAATAGTAATTTTGGCCATAACTGTATAGTATGTATTAGGGGGGTGTATTTAGTTCGAATTGTTGTTTTTTATTTTTGGAGGTGCAACATTGGTACCGCAGGCCCGCGGGTACCCCGGGACTCCCTCGGGGACCCCCGCGGGGTCAGCCGGGGACACCCGCCGGCCTGCTGTATGGGTTTTGCGCATGCAAAAATAAAAAGCCAGAATTTTTTCTAAGTCCAGATTTCTTTGCGTCTACTCTGACCTGACGTGTTCTAATCAACGCAACTTTCGCGTTTGCTAAGGTTGCGTTGCTTAGTGCATCCCGCTTAAGGGCAGAATTTCACGCAAACAGGGCTGCGATCGAGCAAAGTTGGACTTAGAAAAAATCCCAAAGTGCCTGTTTGCGTTGCTTAGTGCATCGGGTTGAGCCAAAAAGCACGATCGAAGAGCACTTTGCGGTCTAAAAGTGACTTAACGGAGCTTAGTGCATAGCCCCCCCTAAGTGTATGTATTGTGACACATCCACCTTTTGAGGGTCTTTAGCACAGTCTTTTAGGGTAAGAAATCAAAGAAACTTCGGATTTGGTACTTATATTTAGTCTTAAACAAACAGCGGTGCATTTAAAAATAAACAAACAAAGAAAAACCCTAGGTCTTCTTGGACCTCTGGCTAAACAGATATTTTAACCCTAACTATACCGGACGACTACCGTGCTTACCGGTTAAACGTACACAGGTTTACAAATGCACTAAAGAAATCATACTTTATCTTTGGAGGCAAGTCTATCTCCATCCCAGGCACATCCTTTGGGAGGTGACTTCCTCCTGACTCGTTGCCTTGCTGTTTGTGAAGTCCTGCAATTCCCAGGAAAATCTCTGTTGCTCAGGAGTAGAAATGGGTGAACCCAAGGCCGGCTTGATGGCTGTGCAGTTGTGCCACTGCACCAAGCCCAGCAATTAGAGAGCCCCCCTGCTCTCCCCCAGAGCAATTAAACTGATTGCTGGGGGGAGAGCGCAGGGCCTCTGTAACTATCTTGCCTTCTCCTCCTGGCATCTTGTCTCCTCCCGGCATCTCCCTCCATCATCATGGCTCCGCAACGTCAAATGGCATCACGTTGCTATGACAACGGGACACCACATGATGTCATGGTACCATGCGGCGTCATGTTGCCTTGACAATGTGATGCCATTTGATGTCACAGAGCCATAGAATATGAAAGCGTAGAGTAAACAACAGTATCGAAGGCAGAGAGATCAAGTGGGATAGGTAGGGGAAAATTATCATGGGATTTTGCTACAGTACATGTAGATCATTGGCTACTTTAGTGAGAACAGTCTGTTGAGTGAGCTGTACGAAATAATAAACAAAAATTGTGAGGCGCTACTTGTGAAGGTGAAAATATATATATGAATCTCTAATATTGTGATAATTTACTAGAGTGCTCAAATATTAAGAAAAATGGCAAACTTTGCTGCTCAACCCTTTAAGGAGAAGATCCAGTTTTCTCCTATTTAGAATGGTGTGGAGAAACTTGTGGGGAGCGCAGGTATCACCATAAACATGTAAGGGAAAGAATATCAAAATAGTGCAATATGTCTAAATGAATACAGCAATCTGAGCAGGAATCATGAATGGGAACTCACATTATCCCAGTGGTATTTCAGCCTGTATTTGGCAGTAGATGTGGTGGGTATATTCAGCAATGTGCAGGGGGGTCTTGCTTGTACACACTCCCAGATGATAGCAGGACGAACCCTCAATGGAAATGGAAATAAAGAAAATCTTTATTTCCATTTCCATTGAGGGTTCGTCCTGCTATCATCTGGGAGTGTGTACAAGCAAGACCCCCCTGCACATTGCTGAATCTACCCACCACATCTACTGCCAAATACAGGCTGTAATACCACTGGGATAATGTGAGTCCCCATTCATGATTCCTGCTCAGATTGCTGTATTCATTTAGACATATTGCACTATTTTGATATTCTTTCCCTTACATGTTTATGGTGATACCTGAGCTGTACGAAAGCCAGATTGTAAAGGGTCAAGGAGGGCATGAGAATTAAGAAAGTTGACCAAACAGGAGAACACAAGATGCTCTAACAGTTTGGAGGCAACAGACAGGAGGGATACAGTGTGGTAGTTAGTAAGGCACGTAGGGTCTAGGGCAGTGGTTCCCAACTCCAGTCCTCAAGGACCACTAACAGTGCAGGTTTTAAGGCAATCCTCTCATTAGCATAGGTGGCCCAATCATTGTGACTGAACCACCTATGCTCAAGCCGGGGTAACCTTAAAACCTGCACTGTTACTGGTCCTTGAGGACTGGGTTGTGGAACCACTGGTCTGGGGTATTTTTGAGAATAGGTGTCACCACCACATGTTTAAAGGAGGCGGGATTAGTGCCAGAGGGCAGGGAGGAATAGAAGATATGGGTGAGAGGGGGGATTAAGACAGGAGTAAGAGTGGGGAATGGGATCAAGGGTAGGGTATCCAGTTTTTTTTAAGGTCTGTCCTGGCTGCCCCACATTCTTTAAAATGTCCAGTTTTTTTCTGACTGTCCCGGTTTTGACCATCAGAGCAGGGGGGCAGCAGAGAGCGAGAATGCCGGCATATAGGAGAGCAGGAGGAGAGCGGAGGCCTGGTCTGAGCTGCAGAGGGTGGGGACGGGGTTAGCTTCAGTGGAGCCCGAGCAGTGAGACGCGGAAGTGAGTCAGTGAGAGCTTCAAGTGTCTGCTGCCAGGGCTCAAGATGGCTTCCCCCCCACCTATTTTCCACAGTGACAGGTAGGGTCCAGAATGGGGAGAGAGACAGACACAGTATAGGGAGACAGAAACACAGCATGGGGAGAGAGACACACAGCATAGGGGGACAGATAAAGACACAGCACGGGGAGAGGGAGACACAGCATGGGGAGAGAGACAGACACAGTATGGCGAGCGAGAGACACACACAGAATGGGGAGAGAGACACAGCATGGGGAGAGAGAGAGACACAGCATGGGGAGGGGGAGAGAGACACACAGCATGGGGAGAGAGACACAGCATGGGGGGGAGAGAGAGAGACAGCATGGAGACAGAGAGACAGTATGGAGAGAGAGAGCTTTGGGATAGAGAGAGAGACAGCATGGGGGAGAGAGACAGCATGGGAAGAGAGAGACAGCATGTGAGAGAGAGAGAACGCATGGGGAGAGAGAGTGACAGTATGGGGAGAGAGAGTGACAGTATGGGGAGAGAGAGTGACAGTATGGGGAGAGAGAGTGACAGTATGGGGAGAGAGAGACAGCATGGGGAGAGAGAGCGGGCATGGGGAGAGAGAGAGCATGGAGAGAGAGAGACAGCATGGGTAGAGAGAGAGCATGGGGGAGAGAGAGAGAGACACAGCATGGGGAGACAGACACACAGAATGGGGAGAGGGACACAGAATGGGAAGAGGGACACAGAATTGGGAGAGAGACACACAGAATTGGGAGAGGGACACACAGAATGGGGAGAGGGACACACAGAATGGGGAGAGAGACACACAGCATGGGGGGGAGAGAGAGACAGCATGGAGACAGAGAGACAGTATGGAGAGAGAGAGAGCTTTTGGATAGAGAGAGAGACAGCATGGGGGAGAGAGAGTGACAGCATGGGGAGAGAGAGACAGCATGGGGAGAGAGAGACAGCATGGGGAGAGAGAGAGGCAGCGTGGTTAGAGAGAGAGCATGGGGGGAGAGAGAGAGACACAGCATGGGGAGACAAACAGAATGGGGAGACAGACAGACAGACAGAATGGGGAGAGGGACACAGAATGGGAAGAGGGACACACAGAATTGGGAGAGGGACACACAGAGACAGAGAATGGCGGAGAGAGAGACAGAATGGGGGGGAAGAGAGACCCAGAGAATGGGAGAGAGAGAGACATAGTGAATGGGGGAGAGAGTGAGCGACAGAAAATGGGGGAGAGAGAGACAGAGAATGGGGGAGAGAGAGACACCAAAAATGGGAGAGAGGGAGACAGAGAATGGTGGAGAGAGACACAGAGAATGGGGGAGAGAGAGACAGAGAATGGGGGAGAGAGACAGAGAATGGGGGGGGAGAGAGAGAGAATGGGGGGGGGAGAGAGAGAGAATGGGGGAGAGATACACAGAGAATGGGGGGAGAAAGAGACATAGAGAATGGAGGGAGAGAGAGAGAGAATGGGGGAGAGACACAGAGAATGGGGGAGAGAGAGACACAGAGAATGGGGGAGAGAGACAGAGAATGGAGGGAGAGAGAGAGAGAGAATGGGGGACAGACACAGAGAATGGGTGAGAGAGAGACACAGAGAATGGGGGAGAGAGAAAAGGAGAGAGAGAGAGAGACAGAATGGGGGAGAGAGAGACAGAATGGGTGAGAGAGAGACACAGAGAATGGGGGAGAGAGACACAGAGAATGGGTGAGAGAGACAGAATGGGATGGGTAGAACGAGAATGGAGGGATGGGGGGGAATGAGAATGGAGGGATAGGTGAGAGAGAATGGTGTGTGTGTGTGTGTGTGTGTGTGTGTGTGTGTGTGTGTGTGTGTGTGTGTGTGTGTGTGTGTGTGTGTGTGTGTGTGTGAAGGGAGGACAGAGAGGGGCGGAGAGACATAAAGGAGACATAAAGCGCAGTTGGTGATGTCATTTGTTTTATAAATATTTTTTTTAATGTGTCCCGGTTTTTACTTTTGTAAATCTGGTCACCCTAATCAAGGGAGGCATGTGGTTGATGGAGAATCTTGTATGAAACCTCATGCTTGATGGGTTATCAGCCCAATGAAGCAAAGTAAGCACCAGAGGGATAATTCCATATCTGCTGAAGAGGCTGTTTGGGCTATTACTGTTGCCACAGTTTCTTCTCTAGATATAGCATCCCCACCAGTGGATAATTAAGTAACAATCCCCAAAGAAAAGGGCATTACTGGCCAATAATCCCCTGGGTGGAAGAGTTGAAGGAATGAGGCGAAGCCGAGGGACTTTAACCCAGCAAGGGCATTATTGGTCAGTAATGCCCTGTTCTGAGGGGATTATTACTATTATAGGCTAAATGTAGGATTATTTTTGAATTTTTCATAAAAAATACACTTTTGTAGTCATATTGATTTTTATCAGCATGACTGTCTACCTTCTTTGCTTTTACTGCAAGTTTATTAAAAGGAAATTGTACATACACACAGCCCCCCCTCTATATACATACACACACACTGCAGCACCCCCATTCTATACACACAAACACAATCTGCAACCCCCCTCTATATACACAGACACCCTCTGAAATCCCCCCTACACCCGCTAGGAGGACTGATACTGCCATCGTGTGAGGGGCCACCTACCTGCAGGAGATCTACGCCTTTGAAGACCATCAGAAGGCATCTTGACGGCGACTCTGTTCCTGACCAGCTGTACACTCGGTGTCCGGTAACCCATATCTTGTTACATGATACGCTTATAATCATCTTATCGGATGTACGCAGATTACTCACCCATTTTTAATAGTTCTATTAACTAAAACCTACTTCACTATGAGCGGTTTGCGCTGTGTCTTTTTTTGTCATTTTTCTCTTGTAGTGTAAGGGGGTGCTGAGCCACCCCCCTTGCTCACAGCTGCAGACGCTCCTCCATTTTACCTGCCCGAGGTTATGTACTTAATGACTACACCGTAATCACTTTATTTTAGTGTGATTCTTTTGGGACTTGGTATTACCCAATATCACGGTACACAGTATACCTATTGTTGTCCACAATTATATAGTAGTAGCGCACTTTACTATTTCTTCACACACACACAAAACACTCAGCACCCCTTCTCCACCCACAAAACACACACTGAAGCCCCCAATCTGCACACACAAAATACACTGCAGACATACACACAAACCAACAAAACAGACTCTGCCACCTCTACATCCACAAAACACACTCCAGCAGCCCCTCCCTACACCCACTGCAGCCCCCTGTAAACCCACACACTGCAGAAACACACAACACACTCTGCACCCCTCCTCCACCCACAAAATACACACTGAAGACACACACTGCAGCCCCCCTCTACACCCACAAAACACACACACAGCAGACACACACAACAACAAAACAGACTATGCCGGCCCCCTTAACACCCATAAAACACACAACAGACACACAAACCTTTCCCCTCACTCTCCTGTGCGAAGCTCTCTGCAGACAGGGAGGGGGAGGAGTCAGTGCCTTGCTGATGCCTCCTGTCCAATCACCTCCCCTGTCAGAGCTGATCTCACCCTTTGTAAATGAGAACTGAAAGCTGATTGGCTGAAAAACTTGGCAGGGTGCCAAAAATTCAGGCCATCGCTGATTGAATAATGCCCGGAGTTTTAACCAATTGGAGAGCAGGAATTTCAATAATGCCAGCTCAATAATGAACAGCTTTAACCTATAATGTAGGTTCCTGTATCTGCAGTATATCTGAAGAGACCTGTAAGGTTTTAAAATTTAAGAAAAATTACATATTTGAGTTCTATAATAAAAAAAAGTGCCCGAAAACTAATGTAAATTGCTCTAGTGTCAATAGTGATTACAAATATATTTAATATGTTTATTATAAATATATTTATTTGTCATTGAATTACAGTAGGTTTTTTTTACTGAAGGTTCTTCAGTGTGCCTGGTTGTGGTACTGTGTACTGTATCTGAGTTTGTAACAGAGTAATCTGAACTTTATTAAAGAACCCTAACGTTGCCTTGACTTAATTTAAGATGAAATCCTAACATGTCAGCAAGATGTTACGTTTTGGGTAGTTGTATTGCTTTGAACTTAGACATGATCTTGGGATTCTTTACCTTTGGTATTCTTACCAATTAATAATGTAGCTTGTATTACTTGGGTTTTCAACACAGAACAGCGGGGTCAATTTATCAAAGTCTCTGCCATAAATCTAAAGGAAAAAGCGATGCAAACAAAAAAGCACCCGATTTATCAATAACAAAAGTCCCATACAAACCCGTGGGGATTTTTTACTTTGATCTGAAGGGAGTTTTTTTGCACTACTTTAATAAAAAAATCTCCAGTCTTCAATTTTCCATGTTCAGCTGGATGAATCAAACCAGTTCAATGTTATATTAATATTTGTTAGTCTTAGGCTGAGATTTTACTCCCCGCACGCGCGTGGTACACGCCTGAAGCACATGTGAACTGTGCTTCAGGCAATGATCAAGTGATAGGGAGGCGTGCCAGAGCATGGTGTGTCATCACGTGAGCGATTCACCCTCACTGGCTGAAACGCTTCACAAGACGCGGACGTCACGCAGCCGTCCCTTGGAAAGACAAATTGATTTGTCTGTTCAAAACGCGGTCACGCCGTCGCGCCTTATCCTGCTCGCGCACACTATGGATGGCCTCATAGGATTGAGGCATGTGGTTTGTGAAGTATGGTCCGTCGCTCCCAGTATAATCGCGGCCTTATTGTCTTTGTATCAGAGTACTTAAGTCCATATCCACAAAGCTCTTTAAATCCCTTAACGTGGTGTTAACTAACCGAACATCACTTTAACAGTAACTTTGCGGTCTAGGGCATTTGGTCGCTGCCATTTTGCCGCAGCCAAATATCTACCTGCGTTTCACCGCCACACACCTCACTACAGGGACATCTCTCCGCCGGCCGCTTCACCACCACGGTAAGTCCCTAACCTTAACCCTTACCTTTAGACACCTAATCTTAACCCTAATACTAAGGCAACCCCCTACCCTAAAACCATTAACCTTTACTCTAAAACCCCTTACCCAAAAAAACTCTTACCCTAATCCCCTATGCTAAAAACCTAACCCCTTTCCCTAATCCCCTATCCTTAACCCCCACCCTAACCGCTAAATTAACCCTTAAATTAACATACCTTGATAAAGCAGCCGGTGGCTGAGTGTCCAGCGGCGGAGCGGTTATGGTGAAGCGTCCCTATGCAGCTGAACGGCGGCTGAGACTTAGTCGCGGCAAGACGGCCATGGCCAAATGTCCGATTCCATTAACAGTGTATCTTCGAAGGACATTAACATAACATTAAGCCATGTGTTCTCCCTTCTTACCATCAACTATAACGGCCATTAGTGATAATGCAAATGATGCCTTGTAACATTGCACATCCATAAACGTGTGGTAAAGTTAACGCTGGGATTTAACATTGTGGTGATTACGTTACAATTCAACTTACTCCTATCCAGACACTGAAATAGGGCTTTTGCAATACCTGGATGGGTGTAAAGCCACAGTTCGGAATAATGTAACCCTTTGGGTGGCCAGGAAGTTGCCACTAAGTAATGCCTGTTTTCCAAGGGCCATCGTGTTCTGCGCTCTGAACGCAATCTAGTGGGCAAGGAGAAGGAAGAGAAGGACTCTTCCATTTCCAGATTAAGTGACGCTGCGATCATGTGATCGTTCTGAGGAGCGGTCACGTGATCGCGATTTGCCAGGGGGGCCATGGCACTCGGGCACCCAAAGAGTTAATGAACATAGAGTTATTTCCTGGTATTATTTCCCTCACCTCTCTCTATTTCACAAAAGCCCCATTTCTGGATCTGGATAGGTGTAGCACCAAAACTGGCATACAGTAACATTCTGTCATGGGAAGATATTGCAACATTTTGCTTCAATAATATGATGTCAGGCCTATGAAAATTAGATGTAGTTCAGACGTTGCATATAATTAGCTTTGAGGATGCCATGTATGATGGAGAGTTTCTTTGCCTTGATACATCTAAAGAAAAGACAAAAATCCCCAATGCTACATCCACTGGGACAAAATACATAGTTAAATACTTCAATGTTAGTATTCTCATGAGTGTCATTTAAATTAAACCCTTTGGCCAAAGCGTTATAAGCCTGCAGCCCCTTCACGACATGATCAGTAGGCAAGTCCTAACACTACCTGTGAAAAATCTAATTTACCGCTGCTGTGGAGGGAGAATGGTCTTAATAGACCTGTCCTGCACAGGTACATGAAAAAAACTGCTGCAGTACTTAAAAAATGGGGTGGGGTGAGCTTAAACCTTGGGAAGAGGGGCCACTAACCTCCAAACCACTGATACCAGTTGAAAATTAAAATGAATAAACACACAATCCCAGCAAGCTCTAACTCCAGAACCCACCACATCATATATATACATTGATACAAATACCCTAATTACATTTGTAGCGTACTTTCCCCCACCCCCTGGGAGATAGAGCGGCTATGGTGTGTGTGGTGCTTTACCCCAGGAGGCCTGAACCTCCGCCGCTGGGAGCCTGGGGTGTACCTGATTCGATGGGTGACAGCGCCTCCACCTGCACGGGATCCTAACTATGCAGGACCATATATGAACAATACACACTGATGTAATAAAACAATAGCACTTTACTGTAGATGTATGAACGATAATAAACAAGGACACTACTACTATAACACTAGGCCTCGCAGGGCCGCAACCCCTCACCGTGCTTTCCCAACACCATGCCCACACCCCTGCGGGGTTACCCCAATGTACTCAGGTGCTCCGGGGACCGTACCATCCCGGTTTCAACAGAACCAACCACCCACCCATGAGTGTGAGACAGCGCTGCCCCACTAGCCCATGTATAGTCGATGCACTTTGGTGAGATGAGGTACCTACCGGGTGCTCCAGCACCCGGGCGCACTGACAGAAAGGATGTAAGATCCGCTGATCCAGTGATGGTGTCGTCCGCGATTAGTCCACCTCCGCGTTGGGTGGAATCTGGTTGGAGTGTCCCACAATGAAGAGAGTCTCTGTGCCTTTAAGTGGTGGTCTGGTCCCAGACCACAGGCCGCAAATGCTGGGTAGCTTCTGCTGTGTCCCTGACATTAGGGATGCTAAGCGGGGCAGTGTCCCTGACTAAGGAGCCTGTCCCTATAGCAGCCACAAACTGAGATGAGTCGGGGCCTAGCTGGGGCCTAATAGGGGGTACCTTGACTAGTGCAGGTGCCACAGACACCTGCACATGCAACCTACCCCTTCTTTGTCCCAGCTCAGATTGGCGTGGTGCAGACGCGCCAAAAGTAACAATCTCAGGGAGCAGGGGATTGCTGCAGCCCTATTGGCTGGTTCCTGGCACCTGACCAACTGCTGTGCATTGTGGGGCTGTTGGGTGTAATGGCCGCCGCCGCTGTGCTCTACTGCGCATGTGCGCGAGTGAAGCAAGATGGCCACCGCAACTCCACATCCTTCCTGCGCATGCGCGACCACACGCAAAATGGCGGTGCCCTACTAAGAGAGCTGCCGGCAATCCGATCGGCGCTCCAAATGCCCGCAGACCTCCCCACACACTCCCCACCCTCCGCTGCCGGATGCAGCCGTAGCAGAAGGTAAGGGTTTGAAGGGGAGACCAGGTCACACATTATTTAATGATGTTGTGGATACTAAACTTGTGAGTTCAGTCTACTGAGAAAAAGCTATTTTAGACTTCTGGGCTGTGATAAAATATGGGCGGTTATACAATCAGCATATTTATGCCTAATGTAGTTTAATATTTTAGTGCATTTGATACTTGCTATTAACACATTGACTATCATATTATTTCAAATACAAAATTGAACATTTTTTTTTTCATTTTACCTAACAATCTACATAAATGTAAGCCTGCTTGTCTTCTAATGATGGGAAACATGCATGAACTGTTGAATGTCTAAGTTGAAGTCTTTAAGACTTGTTATTTCTTAAAAATATGTAGCCCCATAACCTATAAAAAAAAAATTGGATTTGAAACATTTCTCTAAACAATGTATCTTTTTTTTCCCCATGTCTCACAGTATCTTGTAAGACTAGGGGACCCCAGTTACATGAGTATCAAAGCTTGTTAATCAAAGCTTGTTTATATTTATTAAAGGTGTACATTCAATCTGAAACTCACAAGCCCTTTATCCCCAATTTTCCAACTGTGTCCATGAAATATCTGTGCATAACCCTGTTATTTTAATGTAACCATACACAGTATATTTTTTATAACTCTGTGGCCAGGACATACATGGAAACGAGAGGTAACTCTAAATGTATTACGTCCTGGTAAAACATTTTTATTAATAAATAAATAAAATAAAAAATGTACGTGCATTTTCTTTGCTCTTAAGTATGTTAGGATTAAGAATCATAGTTCAGATGAGTAAATATGCAGTAAATGCACAATTCTGTACACTACAATGTAAAGAACAACTGTTCTACAATTAATTTCCCATCAGCCAGAGTAAGATGCAAACTTTACAGAAATTATAGAACATTGTAAACATATACTGTTAATGTTTTTATTCTGGCAAAATGTATCTTTCTATAATTATGTTGCACTTAAACTGTAAATCATGAGTAGCAATTTAGTCAGACATCCTAATTCTTAAATTTTTTACAGGAAAATTAGCTAAAGATGATGGATAATTCCCAATTGCTTAAACAGCAAAATGCACAGCAACATGTAGATACTGTGGCATCCCCCACTTACCCCGCAGGAAGTTTCAAATGCGAGAAGACCATGTAAGGGTCTCTTATTTTACAGAAAAATGTACTTCCATGCTACAACATAGAAATTGCACAGCAATTCTACATGGTTCAGAGAGCAGTTTCTTTTCTTATTTCTGTCATTCATTACTTTCTTGATCAGTTTTTTGACCAACTCAAAGAAATGACAGACAGGCACTGAGAGTGATTCCATCATCAACATCAGCTTTGCATGAAACTAAAGCACACATGAAATTCATACAACTTTCTAGTAATGCTCTGACTAATACTAAAACCACCATACTTTAGCACAGTGATTTTCAACTGGAGTTCCGTGGAACCACCCCTCAAGGGTTCCGCGACCGACATAGGGGAAGAGCTGGGACAACTGTCGCAGCGGCAGCCGGCGGCTCCCTAGCTCCCCATGCAATCTTCTCCCTCCTCCTGTCGGCCCCAGAAGTTGGATCCAACTTCTGCCCGACCAGTGGCGGGAGCTGCAGAGTCCCCGGACCGCTCCAGCTCTAGCGTCCTCCTCACCCCAAGGAAAGGTGTGTGTGTGTGTGAGAGACAAGGGGGAAAGAGAGAGAGGAGGCGTGTAAGGGGGGAGGAGAGGGAGTGGAAGAGAGTGGGAAGAGAGACGGTGGAAGAGAAGGTTAGCATCCCCCAGAATTTCACAATATAATTCTAGGGTTCCTTAACCAAAACAAAAATTGAAAATCACTGCTGTTTCAACTAGTAGCGGTATGAGTGGACAGCATTGCTGGTCTTTGTAAAAAGGAATGTCATTGGTGGAGAGGCCCAAACGTAATATACAATTTTACGAGTAAGCATCCAATACAGCTGCCACTTCCACAGCTGCTCCGTGTCTTAGTCATAGTCTCTCATATTGCCTCCAGACTGTAGCATAAAAACATGACTTGAGTGAAGTTTTCTTCTGCCATTCAAAATGTTGGTTCAATTGAACATTGTAACTGCACACAGACACAGTGAATGTGTCATCAGTTTTCATACAACCATGAACAATAACGTTGCTTAGAGATTGTCATTTGTAATCTGTCTCTCTACCCTTTACCACTGTCTCTGTTTGTCTTTCACTCTTCAAACATAGATATTTAGACTTATGACTGTGAACATTTAAAAGTGGAGTATGAATTCTTGCATACTGTACAACATATTTTCCATTGAATACTAGTCCCTGGTTTATGCATGAAAATAATTACATGCATTATCAACATTTTGGATAAGCATTTCTCAACCAGGGTTTCTCAGAACCATGTTATGCTGTGACCCAAGTTCAAGATGCCACGGCTCCAGGATAAAATCTCTGCTGGTTGCTCAGTGGGCACAACCTCAATACCTGGAGACGTAGATGCTGCGATCCACCTTTCCTTTCTCCACCAGCTATCTCTAGATAGGTTGCATCAGCTGAGCAGCTGTTATGTTTGAGGTGTGTGGAAAGGTGGGAGAAAAGAGGAAAAGAGTGAAGGCTTTGAGTGGGGAGGGGGAAGCAGGCTAGTGCTTTTTGTGGGCTGATGTCTGAGAATAATTGTGGAGTGTGTAAGAAGAGGGTGGGTGAGTGTGGTGGGTGTGTACTTGTGAAAAGAAGGGTACGTGTATTGTGTGTAAGTTTGAGGAAAGGATGAGTGAAGTTCTGAAGAGCAGGGATGCCCCAAGATTTTAAAAATCCTTCAGGGGTGCTCCTGCTCAAAAAAGGTTGAGAACCACTATTTGAGACTTTACTACTCATACAGTACATCACAGGACAAACTTACAGTAGCATACAGTATGACATTGGGGGCCTACTGCTTTAGATGACAAACTGGAATGTAAACTAAGAGTTTTAAGGAAGTAGACACAAGACATTACTTTTGCTAGACAGATGTCAAGTTGGAATATGCTGTTAAACTCCTTAAGAATACATTATATAGCCTAGTCCATTACCATTAGTTACACAGAGCAATACAGTCAAGATAATGAGTGAGCTTCCAGGACACAATACAATGCATAAAGGTGGTCACAACCATTTGCAAAAAGAGGGGGAGGGGGAGGGGGAAAGAAAAATGATACAAATAAAAGAACTTTGCCAAGTCATAATATGGCATTTAATAAAGAGCTGCCTTTGGCAAATCCCAGAAGGGAAACACCTCTGGCCTTACAGCGCTATATTGTGAAGCAGGTGAGAGCAAAGGCTGTTAAAATGGCAGAAAAAAACTGCTTATTTGCACACTTGCTTTTTTAAAAGACTAATCATCTGCCATATTCACTAGAGAGCACTCAATAGAATATTATAGTCATAGCCATTTTTAAGTAAGTTACTTATTGTTTGAGAGTATAAATCATGACTGTCAATAATAACATTTACCAAGCATGGCGGATATACACCATACCCTACTATTCAAATGCAAGTGCAGAAAAGAGTGACATACAGTAGATTGGTGTCAGGACAAGCTCACCACAAACGAGGCGGGGCCGTGGTGCTGAGGTGGGATAGGATAAAACGCCACCCACAGCCACGAGGGCGCGTCTTGAGTTCGGATGGTCAAGGGTACTGTTCGCCAAGTCCGGGGTTAGAGAGAGGGACGTAATCGTTTTACCATTGCCGGGTTCGGGGTGCCAGAGGTGCGGAGAGTCGTATTGCCGTATGCCGAGTTCGGGATGCCCGAGGTGCGGATAGTCGTAGAGGAAGCCGGTTCGGTACACGAGGAAGACTGCAAAACAAGACAGGACTACGGAGGCAGAGAGTGATGAGAACAACTGGTTCTATGCTCAGCCGCCGAGTTAATGAAGCTGCAGGGTATATATAGGCAAGAGGGTCCAATGGCAGAGTAGCAAGGTGGGGGTGTGTGAATGGGCCAGGCTGAGGCAGGGATAGGTCTAGATGAGTTCCTGGAGGAGGGGCTATAGATCCTAGAAGAACTGGTATATTGGATTGAAGCATTAGAAATAGATACTTTGCCTTTAAGAGGCTGGTACGCCTCTGTGTGGCCGCGCCTCCGTGTGGCCGTGCCTGTGGATGCGTGAGCGTGCACACGCCCCAAGCCGAAGGCAGAAGAAGAGGACTGACGTGCGAGCGCGCGCACAGGGGAAACGGAGCTCGGCGTCCTGGAGGAGAGATCCGTGAGAGACGCGGGAAGCCCTGGCAGGGCTGCAGGTAAGTGGGGAGCACGCCGAGAGCGGCGTGACTCCCCGTTCGTTACAGTACCCCCCCCTTCAGGGGTGACCTCCGGGCGTCCATGACATGGCTTGGAGGGATTCCTATGATGGAAAGCCTGGACGAGTCGAGGTGCGTGAAGATCCCGGTGGGGAATCCATGAACGTTCCTCTGGTCCAAACCCCCTCCAGTGGACCAGGTATTGTACTCCTCCTCTGGAAATCCTAGAATCCAGGATAGACTGTACCTCGTACTCCTGTTGGCCTTGGATCAGAACAGGAAGTGGAGGAGAAGTGATCTTAGAAAAGCGAGGACTCTGAAATGCTGGTTTAAGCAAAGATACATGGAAGACTGAAGGAATCTTCATCGAGGGTGGAAGGCGCAGGCGATAAGCCACAGGATTAATCCTCCTGACCACGGAAAAGGGAACGAGGAACTTGGGTGCTAGCTTCATGGTAGGAACCTTTAGTCGTATATTCTTGGAAGAAAGCCAGACCCTGTCTCCTGGAGTGAACTCCGGGACCTGCTGTCGAAGGCGGTCTGCCTGGAGTTTCTGTCTCCCTGTGGCCACCTTTAAGTTCTCCTGAATCCTCCTCCATAAGTCTTTCAGCCGGGAGATGCGCTTGTCAACCACTGGTACTCCTGAGGATAGAGGGGAGAAGGGTAAACGGGAAGGATGAAAGCCACAATTTATAAAGAAGGGAGATTCTTGAGTGGAGTCATTGCGAAGGGAGTTAAGAGCAAACTCGGCCCAAGGAAGCAGATCCACCCAGTCATCCTGTGTATTGGTAATAAAACATCGAAGGTATTGTTCCAGGTTTTGGTTGGCCCTCTCCGTCTGCCCATTGGTCTGTGGGTGGTATCCCGAGGAGAATTGTAGTGAAATACCCAATTTTCGGGAAAAAGCTCGACAAAATCTAGATACAAATTGGGACCCTCTATCAGAGACGATGGTTGAAGGCACTCCGTGAAGTCAAAAAATCTTCTGGATGAAAACATCCGCAAGCCTGGAAGAATTCGGAAGACCCCTCAAGGGAACAAGGTGCGTCTGTTTGGAAAAACGATCAATTACCACAAGAATCGTATTCATCCCTTTGGAGTTTGGGAGCTCTACGATGAAGTCCATAGAAATATGGTTCCAGGGACGGTCTGGAATGGGTAAAGGAAGGAGAAGGCCTGCTGGTCTGACCCGGGGTACTTTGTTGTGAGCGCATGTGCCACATGCTTTAACAAACTCCTCCACATCCTTAGCCCCCTTTGGCCACCAGAAGGTACGTTGAACAAGGTCGTTGGTTTTCCGTATCCCTGGATGTCCTGCCGATTTAGAGTAATGGCACCACTCAAGAACCCTCTTGCGGTGTTGGGGTGCCGTGTAGAGTCTTCCCTCTGGAACCTTGAACCCCATCGGAGCCTGTGATTGCTCGGATTGAATCTTGTCCATGATATCAAATGAGTTGGCGGACAGAATACATCTAGAGGGAATTATCGTCTCTAGCTGTTCTTCAGACTTGTCCTCTGCAAGGAACTGTCGCGACAGGGCGTCCGCCTTCAGATTTTTGGAGCCAGGAATGAAGGAGATGAGGAAATTGAACCGTGAAAAGAATAGTGCCCAGCGGGCCTGTCGAGAGCTCAAACGACGTGCCCCTTCTAAGTAGAGAAGGTTCTTATGGTCTGTGAGTATGGTTATGGGTGTCTCCGTGCCCTCTAAGAAGTGTCTCCACTCTTCTAATGCAAATTTGATAGCCAAAAGCTCCCGGTTCCCGACATCGTAATTCCGTTCTGCGGACGAGAATTTCTTCGAAAAGAAGGCACATGGGTGTAGTCTGGCTAAGGGAGAAGTCCTTTGGGACAGGACAGCCCCAGCCCCGATGTTAGAGGCATCTATCTCCAGGGTAAATGGAAGTTTAGGATCTGGGTGGGTGAGGATAGGGGCAGACACAAAAGCCTTTTTTAGAAGATTGAATGCCCGTATGGCGGTTTCAGACCATGATGAAGGATCTGCACCCTTCTTGGTGAGAGCAGTTATGGGAGATACCGTAGAAGAAAAATTGCGAATAAAGCGCCGTAACCTAGAAAGCGTTGCACGGCTTTGAGGGTGGTCGGACGGGGCCAGTCCAAAATAGCCTTAAGTTTTTCTGGATCCATATGGAAGCCGGAGTCAGAGATAACATATCCCAGAAATGCCACGGACGTGAGATGAAACTGGCATTTCTCCAATTTCGCAAAGAGATAGTTCTCCCGGAGGCGTAAAAGCACCTGTTGGACGTGTTCTTGAGTGGATTTAGAAAAAAGTAGGATGTCATCTAGGTAGACGATAAGAAATTTGTTAAGAATGTCCCGAAAAATCTCATTGACGAAATCCTGAAAGACTGCGGGTGCGTTGCACAGACCGAACGGCATGACCAGGTATTCATAGTGGCCGTCATGGGTGTTAAAAGCAGTCTTCCACTTGTCCCCCTCACGTATCCTTACTAAATTGTAGACACCTCTTAAATCCAGTTTAGAAAAGATAGTAGCTCCCTGAAGACGGTCGAAGAGTTCCGGTATCAAGGGCAGCGGGTAGCGGTTCTTGCGCGTGATGTTATTCAAACCCCGGTAATCGATGCATGGACAAAGAGAACCGTCCTTCTTTTTTACGAAAAAGAAGCCTGCTCCGACTGTGGAGGAAGACTTTTAGATGAAACCCCTCTCTAAATTCTCTGCAATATAAGTGTTCATGGCTTTAGTCTCTGGGAGAGAGAGAGGATAGGATCATCCTCTGGGAAGAGGTGCCCCAGGTAGTAGGTCAATCGGGCAGTTGAAAGGACGGTGCGGAGGTAGAACCTCGGAACGTGCTTTGTCGAACACATCGCGGAATTCCAAATACCCTCTTTTGCTGGTGAGCGCCTTACCTTTTTCTTGGAGCGGTTGTTCATCTGATCCTTACCTTGTTTCGCTGTCGTCTGAGAGGATGTGCTACACCACCGGAGGCCATACGGGAGACGCTTCTGGCAGCGTCAGGGAAGCAGCTTAAGGAGGGGGATCAGGACGGTGTCTTATCGTGAATAAAGGTTACTCCACACCGGGCTTGCCGGGGCTATGGGTACTACATGAATACATTTCACACTACCTTGTCCCTGTTTTGTTCCCCTCCTGTTACCCCCAGTCATCCGTAATTATTACAGTACTGCATAACCCTTTATTCCCTATTTTCCAGTGTCAGCTCCCTATATTACATTTATCACCATGCTATAAATGCATCTCCAGCTGGACCACCTGGAGCTTGTACACGTTTTTTTTGTTCTCTATGAGTTTTATAGAGTGTATTTTAATTTCTACAGCGTCTTAGGGCCTCATTCAGAAAGCCTCGATAAGGCCCTTATCGAGCACTTATCGACCAAAATGGTTACTCGTATTCAGAAAGCCCCGATAAGTGCTCGATAACGGCCTGTATCGACGCAAAATTTTATGATTAAAATAAAATCGCCAATTGAGCGGTGATCAGCCGCTTATCGACCATTTTCGGGAGGATCATAAACTTGCGCGATTCAGATACCCGTGAGTCGGCTGTCGCGGCCTATCACAGCCCTAAAAGGCGTTCTTCTCCCCAAATCCAATTCACCTCAAACTTTAGGTAAATTGGTGGGGAGATTGCCTCGATGAGCTGCGATGTGTCGGGACCCTTAGAAAAAATCAGGCCCTTTTCCTGCCTCGGATTGATGCCGGGGGTCTCCGGAGCTGATAGCCATTAATGGCAGCTCCGGACCCCCACCGGCATGCATCCGAGGCAGGAAAAATGCATTTACCGCAAATTCATTACCTTAGCGGCTAACCGCTAAGGCAATGAAGGGGTTAAACACCCATGACACAGTGGCCATCTTGGATTTAGTGACGTCATGTTAAAGGGAATGATGCAAGCCAATCAGAATGGCTGTGCTTAATTTGCCTTTAAGATGACGTCACTAAATCCAAGATGGCCGGTGTCACAAGGTATTTCAGCCAAAGTGTGGAATTGGTTCCCACGATCTGATTGGCTGAAATACCATGTGACGCCGGCTTCGTGCCGTCATCTTAAAGGCAAATGAAGCACAGCCATTCTGATTGGCTGGCATCATTCCCTTTAAGTGACGTCATGTCAAAAAAAAATTAAAGTCGGAACATGGTTTTAACAGCCAATCAGATGGCTGTTAACCATTTTGAGGCTAAATGTGACATCACAAGCCCTATTTAAGGCTGTGACGCCTCATTTGAGCCCAAGAAGACGACGAGACAACATCGGTCGGGATCTACCATGGGGCTTTTTGGATTACAATAAGAAGATAGAAGATAAAGAAGATCAAGAAATGGTTACAGATGAAGATAGAAGAAGGTGATTAAAGAAAGAAAAAAGAAGATTTGGGTACCTGATCCGGATCTTGATGGCATCGGATGCTGTTGGAGGCCTTCAAGGTACGTGAGCTTCCTGTTACCCCGGGAGTCGGAGGGCCACCGCTTCTAATGGTAAGTAAAATATTCAATGTTTGTAAATGTCTCTTTTTACAGGTTTATTCTTTGGATGTGTTTTTTGATGTTTATTAAATTATTTATTAATATACATTTCTTTCATAGTGGGGTGCCTTTATGGGGTGCCGGTATCTCCTATGCAAGGAAATGTCCCAGTCACGTGACGGGGGACATTTCAATGCAGAGGGATACCGGCACCCCATAAAGGGGCCTGTATCTCGGGAAGCAGGGGGCCCCCGGACATAAAACCAACGTGGTTAAGCTCCGGAGTCCCCCTGCACATCTACACTATGAAAGAAATGTATATTTAAATAAATAATTTTCGGGCGACATTTCAGCTGGGAGAGGTGGCTCTCTCAGAGCCGCTCTCTCTGCAGCAGAAATGAATCGCCGGTTTAGGCCTTTTCAGAGGCTTGATGCTCTTGCTGGCAGCAACTCGCCCGTTTTGGGAATTTTGTTATCACAGGTAATCGAGGCTTTCTGAATACCGTGAAAGCAACACCCAAAAAACGTCATTTTAAATGCCCTGGTGATAATTTTTATCAACCCTCTATGAATGAGGCCCTTAGTCTTTTCAAAATAGTTGCAAGTTTGTTTAAGAGAGACCAAAACACACTATAGCACAATAGAAATATGAATTTCAGCATTTTTAGTGAAGTTTTATAATATTGTTAATGGCCATAAAACATTTTTTTTAATGTGGCTACTAGAATTTAAGGATAAATTAGCCAAGAGGTCTTTATATGGAACTCACAGTACATTATGTGCATATCAAAATACTCTACATCAAACATTTCCTATTCTGTCGGCATGGTAGTCATATTTAAGAAAGCTACTAACCCATGTGTCTCTTACATTTGACACAGGCAGAGAGAATAAGGGAACAGGATGCAGAAATTGGTACCTGTCAAGAGAAACAAAATAAAAGCAAAGTTCTTTGACAAATTGGGGCTTAAAGCAACAGTCCATTTTTTTTTCCATTTGATATATTTTACTTAATTTGCAGAGATTTTCAATGTTGTTGTTATTTTTATAACCTGGTGCTTTGTTCAGGAGATATACGCATTTAAAATCCGGGAGGTTAAAATGAAACTCTGCCCGTGCCCATTGCCAACCCAAGCGTTACCATGGTAACCTTTGAAGCTAGAGATTAGGAAAGTCATGTTTTTTAACACAAGAAAGACATTTTGAAAAAATCAATGCACGCTCAGAGGCAAGATCCTAATATTACATGAGTTAACTCATATAGCCTTCTCTGCGGGATTGCTCCTTTAAAGAGTCATGTTAAATTTGACTTCCTTAGGTCCCTATTCCATTTACTGAAAATTCGTTAATGCTTTGTTGGTGAAGCATCAGGTTCTATTCCCTAACACGTGGCATAAACTACTTAACTGCACATTGATTAGAAGCCTTGGACAGCTATTTATCAAAGTCTCCGTGCTGCAAAACTGGGGGGAAACTGGAGCAAAAAAACTGCACCATATTTATTGAAGCAAAAATCCCTTTGTATACTGTGAGATCTTTTGTCCTTGATAAATCGAATGAAATATTTTTGCTCTCGTTTTGCAGCCAAGATACTTTGATAGAAAACTTACTGTACAGTATGTGGCAATGTGATACTGCATTATTTTGTTAGGGTATTTAATAAAGAGATCACGTAGTACACTTTGGGGGTTATTCATTAAACTACGCTAGTTATAATTGGGACATTATGAAGTCAATGGGAGTTTCCATGCAGTTGGGCCATAATCAGCACTATCACAGTTTAGTGAATTAACCCTTCGCATTAGGGATATGTGCAGATCCACCAAAGTAGTTTACTACTGTAATACCTTTATTGACTACGTTGAGATGCACACGTAGTACCAGCAGTCTGAAATCCAAGCGTGTCCAGTGCAGCAGCCGAAATTCCAATCAGCAGATAATCTTTTGCCATTTCTCAGGCATTCCTCAGGCAGCTCTATTGTCTTAATTAGCTATGCATCACACACCCTGTACAAAAATGAAAATGTAAATGATAAAACACTTGTTACAGAAACATCATTTCACATGTTGCTAATGTCACGGCTATCTTAATTAGGCTGTCATCCCCTGTCCATGAACACGAGCCTGTGACAAAATGAAAATGCATGTCATGTGAAGTACATTTCAAATGCCATAAAGCAGAGAAGGAGCTGTTGTTCACCCCTGCGGCAGTCAGGAGCAAGATGCATATTGCAATCGCTCTAGCTCACTGTTGCAAAGCAGAAAATGGAGACTGTAAAAACGTCACATAAAGAAAAAATGCATCATGGATTCATTTTGTGATACCCATAATTCAGTAATGTCTTTAAGAAGCTGGAAGAAATATAATAAATGTTTTTCCACAACATTGATCATACTGTATCAGAGGAAATATTAGTGTGCAGGGAGCCATGATTACACTGGTAATAATTCTCAAGACAGAAAGCTACTGGAAGATGGGACCCTTTATGGGTTGAACTTTTATTTGCTGCAGTTATTTACCTTAAAGAATATGCCCAATACAGTGGGCAATAGCTAAATATTGTTGTGAAAATTCAAAGTACTTTATCCTGCAAATCAGTGGCCCATCCTACATTTCAGAGAATATTTTTTTAATACAGATACTTCAATATCTATTGGCATAATAAACCCAGACAATTCTGAATGTAAAAATTATAGCGTGCTCGTATAACAAAATCTT
This sequence comes from Ascaphus truei, assembly GCF_040206685.1. NCBI lineage: Eukaryota > Metazoa > Chordata > Amphibia > Anura > Ascaphidae > Ascaphus > Ascaphus truei. The sequence goes on from NC_134489.1 coordinate 71,482,791, forward strand.
CTGCTGTATTTTTATCTAGCTAGAGTATATTTTATTAGAATTAGATTTCTATAAATATATAGATATATTCAATAAAATTGCAAAAACAGAGGAATTCTCCATATATCTGCGATATTAAAGAGGCTGATTTATTCTTTATAAGTAGAGACATTTTCCTGAATGGAAGAATATGGCCAAAATATATTTGAATAAACTACAGAATGTGTTCAAGAAATTCAAAGCTATAAAAATAATGGCTTTTTGTTCTGGCAAGCATGTATTAATTTGTAATATTCTATATTGAACAAAGATAGTAATAAACACGTTGCTTGTGACATTTTAGTATTAAAGTAGCAGTTTCTGCTGAGGCATCCAAAATAAATCAATTTGCTCAGGTGATATAATTTATGTTTGTGTTTCTAGGTTTGACTTATGGAATAATAGATCACAGAGATTGTAATGATGCAGGGACTAGCTATCTCTTTAATAACAGTGAAGGAATAGAGGACTGAGTTTGTCTCGCCCCCAGCACAGGGAAGGAGCAAATCATGATGAGATATCTTGTCTGCCTATTAGAACTGAGATACGTGAGCTGGCCCAGGGAGGATCCAACTTCTATTGTAAAGAGACTGGGTTGTGTGCTCTACTCTGTGCATAAAAATCTTTCAGAGAAACAAAGAGACCAACATACATGGCTTTCCTTTCATTCGTTCGTTGTGGTTGCGGTCACCCAAGTTTTTACTTCCCGGAAGTAGCCAGAGTGTTGTCTTTGAGGCCCATACTTTGCCATAAGACACAATTTGAACGGGCCATAAGGTGTCTTTTGGAGCAGGAAGTGGTCTTATGGCATAACACCGCTTCGTAAACATGGCCCGGAATAGCTCCTGCACTGGGGTTTTCCTAGGGAAAGTTGGTCAGTGTTCTTACTTCTATTTATAGGGGAGATTCCTTGATTCTTAGTTAGAATTGAAGTTAGCTCAACCCTGTGATGTTAATGATAGAGATCTCAGCCATTGTACTACAAATCTCTCTAACAGAAGGGTTTCCATTATTTATTTATTTATACAATGTTTTACCAGGAAGTAATACATTGAGAGTTACCTCTCGTTTTCAAGTATGTCCTGGGCACAGAGTTAAGATGTCAAAAAACACATTGATACAAATACATAGTTACATAAGTGAACAGGGTATACATCATATACAAGACATAGCATGCACGGTTAGAGATAATATATATTATAGGCGTATGTAACAGTTACAGACCAGATTAAAAGGGAGACAGCTTTAGTTTTGAAAGAACTTAGAATGGTGGTGGCCGTGAGAGTCTCTGGTAGATTGTTCCAGTTGTGAGGTGCACGGTAAGAGAAGGAGGAAAGGCCGGATACTTTGCTGAACCTTGGGACCATGAACAGTCTTTTGGAGTCAGATCTCAGATAATAAGTGGTGCGTGTGGTAGAGGTGAGGACCTTGTTCAGATAGATGGGTAGCTTGCCAAGAAAGTATTTGAAGGCAAATACTTGGCAAATTATGGTGGTAGAGCAGGGGCACTTGTGTGTAGGACTACAATGTAAAATAAAGGGAATTTTTACTTTATTCATGATTCATTTCAGATAGTTGGTTTGTTCAATGGATTTTCCTGTTTTCCCACCCCCTAAAATAAACACACAGATGTAACAAGCGTTACAGTCTCCTGAGCAACTGCTGAAAAAGCTTTAGAGATAGTGCTGTCATGGTCGCACTGCAGGGCGGTCCATCCATGCTTCAGGATCAGACCCCCCCCCACAGTGATAACCCTCCAGCACCGGGACAGTCCCGGTCCCGAAAACAGTAAGTCTTGCAACATCTGTAGTGCAATATAAAGAGATTTTCTATCTGCTACTGTAAATCTTTGTTTTAAAGAGAAGTGACCTATCTTCTGCAATAATTATAGCTGATGACCCCAACAGCCACCTTTAACACCATCTAATCTCCTCTAAATACATACTTTTGGAATGGGGATGCTTTTGTTTGATAGTACTGTGGTTAGAAGTGAAATGGACAGATAAAACACATCAGTAGTTCAGACATGGTGATACTCTTCAAATTGTTGCTACTTGAGCTCTATTTTATCTGAAAGCAAGGAGGGTGTGAGACTTTGTATAGATTCCTACCAAGCATTATTGGACTGTGTTATATATTCATATTCAGGATTGGTTGTAAATGTGACTTTGATATAAACTCCTGCTTTTAATAGATTGATGTAAAATATTGGCTTGATCCCTTTCTCTCTTACAAAGTTAGTGCTAGAAGGATCTTCTAGTAATTGTTTGAGTTCCTTAGGAATGCTGAGCATAGGACTACGTTAAAAGCAGGTGTTCACATCTAGAGACTCCTTCCTGTGGACCTGTACTAACAAAGAGCTTCACCTCTAGCGCTCAAAGCAGAAGAAGACAAAGCTCTGGTCTTCATTTACCATAAACCCGGTAGCACTGGAAGAGTCTCCTCCAATATCAGCTTACACTCATTCTGGCATGTATCTGCTGCTCCATCCTTTGTTTATCATGAATACTGAATAGGTATGTCATTGTAGATTTGTCTTTTCTCAAAACATACAGTATGTATACATGCATGCAGCTATGTGATGATTCCTATTGCCCACAGGATGTCACTGTTGTCTATGTGAGTCGGTAAAACAAATACATTAATTACCTACTTTAGGAAGAGGGGGATGAAAATATGATTTCGGGATAAGAAGTGATTGTAACAGCGTAGGAAAAGGGAAAGAAAAACATAGAACAGGAAATAGGAAACATCTCTCCCCTGATGACATCATATTATTTTCATAACCTTTGCTCAAGTGTAACAAACTGAATATAATTTTTGGGTGCACAGTATTTATCTAACACGTCATGATGACATACTCATGATCTTTCATTTACATCTCTCATCGCTCAATAAATAACTAAACAAGACAAAGTACATAATATAGTTTAGCATTTTTTTTTTTTTTAAAGCATCACTTTCTTTTATGTTGGAAGAATCAGTCTACCCATATTCCATTCTGTAATTTGGGAGCAGGGTAGGGTGGAACTACAGTAGATTACACCAGTCATTATTTTTGGAAACCTCCTGGTTCTTGAGATAACAAATTATTAATTGTTGGGTACTTTATGATGGTTAAATGGCTAGTGGCAAGTAAAACTTAATAGCAAGCCAACCAACAACAATGGGCCATATTTACTGAGCAGTCTTCTCCCATAAGACACCGTTGGGCACTGGAAGACATCTTACAGCTCATTCAAGGCAATAAGCTGGAAGATGTCTTCTGGTGTCCTGCACCAGTGGGTATCTTTTGGCAAAGGCTGCCTAATATATACTGTATAGGCCAATATCGTTGGGTCTGATAGAACATTTATATGGTTCAAGCAATGGGCGCTATGTAACCACTCTTAATTTGGCAAATAAGTTGCTGATAGCCATTTTGAATTGTATAGCAAAACCCTCCAATAATTTATTTCTCCCAGGAACCAGAGGTCTTTAGGAAGAATCATTGGTGCTGTTATATATATTGAATACCAAGAAAACAAATCCTTAATATTGCGTACATCATTTTTGTTTTTACTTTCCTTGTACCATCGTGTCTGCTTATAAATAAAGAGGGACGTTAGAAATAAGTTTTACTCGTTTAAATAGGCAGAGGAGAACCAAAATTAAGCAAGTTTAAACAAAGCCTTAATGTGTATGTAAACAAACTAATGTTTCAGCCTGCACTAAGAAAAAAATATACTGTAACAAAGAATTGAATTGTTAGTGGTTCTACAATGAAATATATTTACCGTAATAATGCTTTAATGCTTGAATTCCCATTTCATGCTAATGATGAAGGGGAAATAAGAACTGTTCACAAAGGAGTCCTAGGTTTCCGCCGTGGGATTGCTGTTTTGTACAATATTATAGAACTGAATTGCCTGCCATCCAGGGCTGCTTTGATTCAAAATGTAAGTCATTGTTTCCATATCCAATGCTGGCAGAAGCATCAAAGAAAAGGTTGTACACATTTTTGTGAATGCCTAAGAAATACAATAACATTGGAAAGGATATAGGCAAATCCAAGTGGCACAATTTGCTGCCAATTTTTGCACATAATAGAAGCTTTAAAATGACAGAATATCTATGACAACTGCTGAATTGCGTCAATGCCAAGGGAAGGAACTACTGTAGCAGAATGAAAGGTGAATAAACGAGGTGGCAACAATTCACTGTAATTACAAATGTCCTTGGCCTGTTGTTAGATAACAAGGAGAGTGGATGGCTACTAGCAGAAGAAACATTGCTTTAAAGGATGATATAGTAATGAATGCTTAACACCTGCAAATTGCAGCAAATAGTTGAATCATATTTTTTAATGGCAAATCTTTCAAAAAACGTTAACATTATGCGGAAAGTTAATATATATTTACTAAGGATGGGCAGGTTTGCGGGTTAGAAATCAGAACTCGCGAACTTTATTCGGATCGTCGCGACGACCTTCGGAACAATCGTTTGGTTCTGAGCAAAGTCCAAGCCAAGACATGAGAAAGACTCATCCTTGTATTTGTTTGGTGTATGTGTGTGTTTTTCTTGTTTTTTTCTTTAATAGGCAGGGCGAATACATCAAGTTCCTGCAAAAACAAAATCGAAAGATTTTTTAGAACCAGAAAGCAAAACACCAGTTACAGTGCCAACCTTTAATATTTAGTCTTTGAGATACAGTAACTGCTGTACAGTATAACACTGTGTACTAGGTCAGGGCTGCGCAAATTTTTCCCCGTGCACACCCCTGTCTGCTCTCCTCGGCGCCTCGCAACCCCCCTGTTCGGCCCTGGCGTCAAATGATGCACGGGGTCATGTGATGTCATGTTGCTATGTCATTTGACCCCGGGTTAGGCTGCGGCCAGGGTGGCGCTGAGCGTGCAGGTGCTCATGCGCGGCGGCGCAAGCAAGCGGCAAATTCAAATTTGCTTGCTTGGCAAGCAGGTAAGTGCTGCGCATGCTCAGGCACTAGCTCAGGCTGGCCACACACATTGCCGCAATGTGTTTCATCGCGGCAGCGTAAGCCCGCCCGCTCAGCACCACTCTGGACAAGGCCTTACCATGATGAAGCGTCGCTAGAAAGGAAGGTAAGTGTGTTATAGAGGCCTCGGGTGGTCCCCCTGGTTTTAATTTAAATTGCCATGCCCCCCCCCCATAAAATCTAGCGCCCCCAAGGGGAGCGCGCCCCCCAGTTTGTGCACCCCTGTACTAGGTAATGAAGAAGGTAACGCAGAATTGCTCGATGACCATGGGATATTGTATAATCACTAATGATAAGCACACTCACTGGCTTCAAATAAAAACTTCAAGAACTTTGAAGTTTATTCAGAGGTTCGAGTCGAACTTCATAACACATTTTTAAATTCGAAATTTGAGCCAAACCTTAAAAATAAGACTCATTCTCAAAAAAAAAAATCTTTTTTTGTGTTTGACATTTTTAAGGACCTTTCAAAAAAGTCTGTGAAAAGCAAAAGTGTCTGTGTTATCTAAGAAAACAATATTATTACTATTTCTTTCTTAATTTAAGATGTGTTTAAAAAAAAGCCTTCTCTATGGGAGCCTAAAAGGCTACTGGCAGAAATGTCACATACTATAGACTTCATAGTGCTTTTCTAAGTGGATAGAAAGGGCTCATAAATAAATAGGAAAAAATGCATTAAAGATTACCAAGTAAGATTTACCGAGGTAAAGTTATAAAAACAACAATAGAACAATCACAGTAGTATCTCTTTGTACGATATTGTGATAAAAAATATTTTGCTTCCCTATTTCTAATGAAAATAAAAAATGGAACCGACTGACTACAGTAAGTGCAACTACATGTTTAACATTTTCACTGCCAGGGGGGCGGACAGGTTATTGCTTTGTAATGCAATAATACAGGCTTACGTACATAGAATAAATAACCCAATGAGTAATGAGAAGAGAAGACAGTGGATCTCCAATTAAACACATTTTTGACTTGCGAACACAGGAAAATAAAGGTACAAGGAACACTTTGTCATAGTATTTATTATTGTTATTCTGAAGGAAGTTTTGTGTTATTAAGCTTATTGTCTACCATGCCTCATACAATCAGTATTATATTGTCTAATGCTCCTGCGTCTGACTTCAAAAGACTTAGGCTGCGGTCAGGCAGGGAACGGCTGCGCTGGTACTCGTGCGCTGTGCCGTGCTCGGATGGGCGATTCGCTCACCTGGGGGTGCGGCCACGACGTCACAGAGCTGGTTTGCCATCATTGGGCGAACCACTCACGTGACGCACTTGCGAGTGGCCAAATTCAAATTTGCTTGATCTAAGCGCCGAGAGGGCCACACACATTGCTGCAATGTGTTTCATCGTGGCCAGCGTGAGCGCGCCCGTCCGCTCAGCGCCACCCTGGATGAGGCCTTACCTTTCATTAACATTGAGGAAAAGCTATTTTGACCATAAATAATATATCTATTCCTAGAAATCAGAAGGGGGGGGAAGGGGATGCATGCTAAATAAAAACTATTTTTCTTTAACTAGAAAATGGAACCAAAAAATGTCCAACAGAAAAGCAGTGGTTTTCTGGAGCTGGAAATGAATAAATAGGGGTACTCCATAATCCATCATACTATAGCATACCTATAGAAAAAGGAAACAAGTTTAGAACATTGTTATATTGCTTCGCTCCAGAGACAATAGCCTCAAAAGAGACTACATCCCACTTTAAGGACACTCACTTTAAGTACACTCGCGAGTAAGGACATATCGCCTAATAGGCAAACGGCAGCTCGTGCATGCACCTGTCAGCACGTCCTGAACACCAATACCGGCTCCCTACCTGTACCGAAGCTGTGCGCAAGCGGGGAGACTATAGAGCCTGTTACACATGTGTTATTTACATCAGTTATGCACGTATATGACGATTGCAGTACAGTACATGCATCAATAAGTGGATAAAAGGTAGTGCTTCACTTTAAGTACATTTTCGCTTTACATACATGCTCCGGTCCCATAGCGTACGTTAATGTGGGGTATACCTGTACTATAGCTATTTAAAATCATTTTGAAAACGTTAGTTTGATGCTGATGTAAAGTGCTGTCAGTGAATACAAATAAAACTACATTTCTATGTCAAACCTTATCTATTTATTGTACATTTCACACCCAGTCATGTATAACAAACAGAAAAATAGCTGAATTATTTCAAGATGTTTTAGGAAGGTTTAATAGATGTGCTAATCTTTTTGTAGATATTTCACTATTTTAAAACAATCAACTTTAAAATAGGGACCGACTCAATATTGCAGGGTAATGTGCAGTTAACAATGCATACACATGATAGATTTAAGTGAATGAAAGTTGATGCATTGTTACAATTGTATCGCTTCATTTCTCAGTATATTAAATAGGAGAGTAAATGTCAGTGCAATAAAAGATACCTGCTGACTTCAGATTGCAGCTGGGTGATTATTCTCCATCACAGGGCCTTGTTCATAGGCTAATTTAATAATAAGGAAAAATATTGAATAAATTACTGAGTTAAATGATCTCTCTCTCTCTCTCTCTCTCTCTCTCTCTCTCTCTCTCTCTCTCTCTCTTCTCTCTCTCTCTCTTCTCTCTCTCTCTCTCTCTCTCTCTCTCTTTTTGTCCCCAACGTAAAAAAGATATATACAGCAAAAGACAATTCATAAGGGAAAGGGAACATTTTCCCGTCAAATAATTCAGATATATACAATTACAAAATCTTCTTCAGTTGCAAAATGCCGCAAGTAGACACAAAATTCTACATTTGTGGCAACAATGGTTTCCCCATACTGAGGGTTTGTTAAATTAGGTGACTGTGTATACTATGGTGGGTAAGAGCAAGGACAAAGCTATCTAATTTAATACCCTGGTTCTAAAGGGCTCTCGATGTAATGCAACAGTTTAAGGGTTAGATCCTATATTTGCCATAAAACAGAGTGTAGATTTCACTCCAGGTTTCCACTCTTTCCTGTTGCAATAAGAGTAATCAGTTACAGCTGCAAATAAAATCTCAGGTGTTTTGTAACTCAATTTCTAGCCAATTTCAGAAACCAACATCCACCTTCTTCAGGACCCTGCTTGGCCTAGTACCAGCCTTTATATACACAGCCTTTATATAGCCTGATTAGTCATATGGACTAGCTGTATAGGGGGTACAAAGTCTAGGGCTTTGATTATACCAGATGCCGCTGAGCGGCATTGCAATCCGGTGACATCACCCTCACGCTGCTGCCGCGCGACATCTGAACAAGCAGAGGAGACAGGAGAGGAGGCGTGGTGGAGGCGTAGCCGTGAGCGGTTCGCCCTCATTGGCTAAACCGCTCACATGACGTGACTGTCACCTGCCAAGAACAAATTCATCTGTCTTCTCTCCAGTCTGCCACCCTGCAGTTCCAGGCGGTGCGCACATCGCTCGAGGTATATTTACCTCAATTGGAGTAATACATTTTGTTTTTGCGCTCCCGGCATTTATTTAGTATAATCATGGCCTAACACCCTTATTGTACGAAGCTCCATTGACTCGTGAAGCTCGTGGTGATGCTCCATTGACTCGTGAAGCTAGCAATTAAACATGTGCAAATGTCTCAAAATCCTTTTTTTGCAAAATTTCATCATTTTCACAACATTTTGCATTGATTAAAAATTAGCACAATTTCACCACAATTATGTAAACAGTGCTAGATTCACAAAACTAAATTAGGTTATTTCTTTCTTTCTTTTTCTGCATACATTAGTTTATCCGTCCCCTACACATTGTGTATATGATCTTGTTTAACATTATTTGGCAGATTCAGTAGCGCAATCCTATTGAAATAAAAAATGCATGTGGCCAGCTATAAGTTATCCTAAAAATCATAAGCCTATTTCCAAAATTGGTAGAGACGAGCATGAATACATACATATCCTAACGTCTTGGGACACAAAGCTATATAAAAATTTTATTGGACATGTAATCATTGGACTGCTTATGGAATCAGTCTCTGTGTCAGACTGTCTCCATTATTTGTTTAACACTGGCTTCCTTGTAATTTATTGCACGGAATGTTACATTCAATGAACATCCAAGCCAACTGCAAAGCAGCCCAAGCATATCGTAGTGTGAATGCGTAGTAATCTGGCTATAGACAGGAAAATGACCACAATGAAACAACCACATTTATCTATGATCACTTCGAAAAATGCAGCTGTTCATAGAGATCATAATACATGAGAACATTTCAGCTTTGATGTAATAGAGGGAAATTCATTTTAATGGTTTCCTTTGCTACTTTACTCAGCTTTTTTATCTCAAAATAAATTGGGGTGTAAGAATGGAAACATCATCATTTTATTTTGGTTAGCCAATCAAAATGGTTGGAAAAAAAATAAGTTCATGCTTGGAAAGGTTTCACAGCTTGCAATCATTTATTCGCACTTTACAAACATACTGGGTATTATTCATTAAACTGCGATACTACCGCTTGGGGCAGTAATGCATGAAAACTCCCATTGACGAATTAAAGTTTCTGTGTGATAGTGCACTGTTTGGTGCTATCACAGTTTAATGACTATCCCCCATACTCCAGTTTATTTGATGAATATTGAGGGGCCCCACAAATAAGTGGGAGATACACAGAACGGCCAAGGATATGTCGGCTCAGTAGGAGGTCCCTGTGACGTGTGTTCAGAGATAAAGTTGGGCAACAAAATTCACCAAGGATGTGTATGATAATTGGCACGTCCCAAACTTAAACAAAAATGATAGTTTACTAACTTTATTTCATTAACCAATGATAAGGACCTCTTGATGATCCATTACATTAAGCCCTCCAGGAATACAATTTGTAATATTTATGACTATGTACCGGTTTGACAAAGGAAGATGTACAGTACAAGCACACTAATCTAAACTAACTCTCTGAGTTAGTTACATGCAGATACTCTGTTGATTGTTAAATAATTGTTGACTGTATTGAAGTGTGGTGATAACCAAGCAGTTTGTAATGAGTACAGTCAGTAATCCAATTATCTCATAGACATATGCAGCTACAAAAACTTCAGGATGGGGTCCTCACTTGTTTTCCCTCATTATGTTTCTGAACATACTCTTTCTTGGATACCTTTGGAGCATACATAACATAACCATGTTCAATACAGTCCAAATAGCATTAGATTTAGTTGATACGGCAGGGTTAGCTGTCCTAATATATTAACTCATCCCAATATACATACTAGGTCTAATGGACCTAATCTACATGAATGGACTCTCTTTTTTAATGAGATCTCTGTAATCTTGATCTACGATTTACAGTATATATGAGCGGCCAACTTCTAGTCCCTGTGCTGAGATTTTCATTTCATTTACATGCTACCCATTCCCTATTGGGTAACCAACCCAAGTACTAGCTACTCGGTAGAAATGTTGAAACAGTGTCACAGTCCATGGCATTGTAACTGACTTCTGGTTTGAAAATTGGTCAACTGTCATTGTCTACAAGGGCTTACTTATTTTGCTGTGTGGAATTTCAGGAGTAAAAATTATGTTGGAAGTAATGATTTCAACATAATAAACATGTTTTGATTACATTTTGTTTGGATATAAATCAATTAGTAGCACAGACGTTATTGGCAAACATTTCCATAAAAACTAATTTTATTTGTGCACACTATTGAGAAATGTTTATAAAATCAAGCACCACATAATGAGCTTAATTTGTGGATTGTTAATATCACCCATATGGTGTCATATTCTGCCAAAGTAATCCTCTTAGGATATGAACAGCTACATTGCCAAATGAGAGCTAGAAGCAGATTGGGAAATGCAGAAGAAGGAAAAAAAAAAACAGAAGAAATCTAGGAAAAATACATTCTTTAAATTCTTTTTCATTATAGAAAAACATATCTTGTGTTCAAATGGCTCTCAAAAGGGACATGTTTTTCAAAACCCGTGTTCCTGCCCATTTAGTCAGAGTACAATAATGAGGAAGGAAAAACACAGTGTACGTATCAAAGTTTTCCAGCTGCAACACTGGGACCAGATTTATTTAAAATAAAATAAAAAATATCCCGCAGAATCCAATGGGATTTTTTGCTTTGATAAATATTAGTACAGATCTTTTGCTCTGTCTAGTCCATGAGCGTCCAACTCCAGTCCTCAAGTGCCACTGGTAGGTCAGGTTTTAAGGATATCCCTGCTTCAGCACAGGTGACTCAATCAGTGGCCAAGTCAAGTTCCCCTTGCTGAAGCAGGGTTTTCCTTAAACCCTGACCTGTTGGTGGCCCTTGAGGCGTGGAGTTGGACACTCTTGTTCTAGTTAATTGTGCCTCTACTGGTATGTGTCATGTTAAGAGCACTGACCTTTTTCTTTCATTGGCTCTATTAAATCAGGTGAGAAATAAGGCAATAAACAATTAACAATGCATTCATATTCATTTAAGTCAGTGTTACCCAAATTCTCCCTATATTGAATATACGGAATGTCCTGTTACTTTTGTATCAAAAGCCCATATTCAATAAACGGTGCAGCCAATTTCTCATTTCTTGGGAACATTTAAACTCCAGATTAAATGAATGGATCTTAAATCTTCTTGAACAAGGCAAGGACAGCTTATCGGATAATGATTTAATAGAATTTCAAAAGTCAGTATTCATTGTCAGTTTATAATGTGTATTACAATAAATGATCACTTATTTATATTAAAAATAGAAATTTCAACAGATGTCAGAAATCAATGTGCTCAACAAAGTGTGAGTTACAGAGTGCCATGGTTTAAGCTCCGGGGCGATGAACAACACGAGACTTCCGAACCTCCTGTTATGCACCAAAAATCATAGCATGAAGCCACCAACCTTCATTTTGTTCATGGAAAAAAATCTATATATATATTTTTTTTAAATAATCTTTTGTCACTATTTGTATTTTCTGTTTACATCCAGAAGCACGTGATAAATTGGTGGTAAAAAGAGGACACATTCACATGATGTGGTCATGGGTTATATTTCCTTCACGAGGTCTGTGTGATTCTGAGAAAAGTGCCATGGGTACGTCCATAGTGTGCAATGTTTGTGATTAATGGAAAGCAAAAGGGGGCTGTGTTGTAGGAAAAGGGGATTTTTTAAATTTGGCATTGTCTAGCTTTAGTACTGTGACCCAGTTTCACCGCTTACAATGGGTATGTCGCACGACTCCCAGGTTGTACGTGCCATTTGTTTTTAATGATCCCAAGGGGATATGTGTTTGTCATTAGTGTGATGTAATGTAGGAAAATGTTGCACACCAAAAATCTAAATAAGTCTGAGATACTAATACCGGTGCTCTCTAACTCAACGAGGGAAGGCCCGCTGCAATCCAAGTACATGATACACAAGAAAGGAAGAGGATTTTATGAATGCAATCATTTATTGAAGCCAAATAAAGTGTCCAATGTTTCTGCTGTCACCGCAGCCTTTGTCAAGGAGTGACACGCACTGACAAAGGCTGCTGTGACAGCCGAAACGTTGGACACTTTATTTGGCTTTGTTGCAGGGTACATGCAACTACACACGTGGGTTTCTTGACAAGGCTGTTTTATTTTGCCTTGAAAAATATACAGCACACAAAACAAAAATAGCTCTTTTTCAGCAACAAACAAAAATGGCTTTTCCTTCAGCAAACCGAACAAAACAGTTTCTCTTTAGCAGACAGTTTATATATATGCAGCTACCCTTTTTCTATGCAGGGGACAGACAGTTCACAGTTTCACTACTTTGCTACTCAGACCGTGTTTTCCGGAATCACTTTAGCAGCTTACTCCTCTCTCATCAACAGCAAGCTCCATGTGTCTACAACCTGGTTTTTAACACACCTTGATTAGGCAGCTGGGATCCAACTAATTGTCCTGAGGCTCCCAGCTGAAGTTTAACCTAGTCAGTGCTGCACTGCAGACTAGACATAGGTTTTCCAGGCATATAACTGGTGGCTTTTATTTACCCTGTCACAGGCTTCAATACATTATTGCATTTATAAAATCCGTTGAGCCTCTACTCTTCCTTTGTGATTAGTGTGACCACGTTTCCCAATAGTAATCACAATAGTAAGGATCTTTTTCCGATTGCAAATGATACACACATTTTTTTTTTTAAGCCTTTTGCAAAAAATATTTTCTTTATTTAAAAAAAATGTATATTTTACAAGCTGCGTCAGAATATGGTGAACACTTATTCCAACTTTCCTTTTTCTATTTGTAAACAGCGAGCATATACAGTAATATTAATATGCATATCTAAAGATTTTTGTGGCTACTTTTGACTCTCCTGTTAATGAAAAAGACAGAACAAAATGCTGTTGTAATATGCTGGGACATTATAAAACTAAAAAATATATATTAATACTAAACGTGTTAACATATAATCTGTGTTAACAAAAAAAACAAAGTCTGTTGATACAGTAGAACTGAATAACTAGAATTGTATGGTTCAACCGATGCCATATTTCCTATGATTTTTAGGCTCTAATTGAATATACTGTGACGCTTTGCAGTTCCAGCTTCACCTAAAGGCTTCAAAAAAATTATATTTTGAAAAATATCTTTATTTATTCCCCTTTTTAAGCAATAAATGTACTTTGCTATCTAGTACTCCAGTCAGTTCGAATGGCAGAGAAATATTGATTTAAATTAATTTTCTAGCACTTCTAAATTATTGCTGCCATTGTAAATTTATTTGTTAAGAAGATTTACATAACAGCCTAAATTAGTGCAATTTTGTAATTTTTATATCACTGTCATCTTATTTAGGGATGATGCCTTAATTCAGGGGTGCTCAAATCCAAGGCTCAAGCACCCACCCCCAACAGGTCAGGTTTTCAGGATATTCCAGCTTCAGAACAAGTGGCACATTCAGTCCCTGCTTCAGCACAGGTGGCTCGACCAGAGTGGAAGATGGAGCATCTGATTGAGCCAACTGTGCTGAAGCTGGGCTATCCTGAAAACCTGACCTGTTGGAGGGGCTTGAGGACTGGAGTTGAGCACCCCTGCCTTAACTAACAGGAGCCGTATGTGTTTAACTGCTGCTGGTGGTATAACTTGTCTGAGAGATTCACTTCATTGCACACCCAGACTATGGCTCCTTTTCACAGTACAGTGAGAAGTGGGGTAAGGCATAGTTATCAAAGCGTTCACTTCCATACTCTGCTTCCCACCACATTTTATACAGGTGTAGCAGGGTTCCCCCTTACTACTATTCTGTCCAATGGGCTGGCAGTAAACCCTGGTACTATCAGGTTGCCAGTAGTTGGTATGGGGTTTTCCCCCTCACCTTTGGTACTGCACTTGAGTGACTGCAGGGGATGGTACATCCTATTGTAGCTGGGACAACGGGGTGCCCGCCTCCTGGCTGTACTTAAGGGCAGGATTGCCCTAAAGTTAGTGGTGCTCCTTTCCTACTTGAGGAAGGCAGGTCACACAGCTGGGAGCCTGAGATTGGGGCCTTCCCATGTGCTCTTCCCTCCGGGGAAGAGTGAGTGTGTACCTTACCTCTGCCTCCGCTAGGGTGCTGGGGAAGAGCTAGGATGTCTGCAGGTGCCCCCTTGGCCTGTAGTGACAGTCCAGGGACCATCTTCAGTGATAGCTGACCTGACAGACTGTATCCGGCAGTAGACTGCTGTTTAACTGTTATTGCAGAGTGTAGTAATAAACCCGTTCCTGTTTTACAATATACCTCCTGCCTGGTGCGTGACCTTACTTGGGGGGAGAGGTTATAAGTTCTACCATGGGAGATCACCTTCAGCAGATGGAGGTGCTGCACTGCTAAGGAGATATGTGGGGTATGAACCCCAGAAGCCTGTTCCTGTGTCCCCACTGCCATTGGCGGACGACTCAGCCCTCCTGTTGCCAGCAGGTATATGCACCATACACACTGTAATGGCCCCTATTTGCGATTGGGTGGGGGAAACACCGTTACACAGGCTTAGGTTGGTAAATGGAACGGGAGGTTTCAAGTTTTCCCAGTGATCTTTGCTGTGGGGAAGGCCATTAAACAATCCACTGCCAGATTTTTTTTTACCATAGGCAAATTAGATAATCTGATGATCCTGTCATCAAAAATTAGAGTGCAAGCTCTTTTAAGATGTATATTAATTACCCCAACTACGTGCAACTCTGTTTGTACTGTCATCATTCTTACGGGTAAAAAAAAAAAGATTGATGTTATTCCTCTACTTTAGTGGGGCTCAACTCCAGTGCTCAAGCCTCCTCAACAGGTCAGGTTTTAAGGATATCCGAGCTTCAGCACAGGTGGCTCAATCAGTGGCTCAGACAAAGACTGAGGTACCTGTGCTGATGCAGGGACTAATTGAGCCACCTGTGCTGAAACAGGGTTAGCCTTAAATCCTGACCTGTTTGGGGGTCTTGAGGACTGGACTTGAGCCCCCCTGCTTCATGCAGTGTGAGAACCCTTTTAGGATATCTGCGTATTCATGGAAGTAGATTTATAAAGCTTGCCTAACATACTTCAATGAAAGTTGCAGAGTAAGTAAGAATGCTGTCTTAATGTCGTTCTAATACAGTACAGCAAACTTCTTTCTTCAACCTAGGTTACTCAGCTCAATAATGTTCCCCTCTAGGCAAAAAAAAAAGTAATCAAATACAAACCTCCTTCTAGTCTTGTCACTAGATACATTATGTTAGAATATAATGTGCCCATGTCCTGAGCGCAGGCAGATTTTACAGGGAACTTAATTTTATACTGTAAAAGTGTTATATGCTTATTTGGCTGTTCTGCTGCGGTTCTATTAGAGACTTTATACGAGAAAAGAAATGAGGAATAATATCTTGGTCAATTAAACTCAAAATGCAGATTTCTTGGCCCATCAAAAACTACAAATTGTAAGAGCTCAATATATCAGCGCTTTTATTTCCAATCAGACATGCAAGTACATGTGCGTCTGACTCGCTATAAATCTCGTTTTAAGGTAAATCTTCGCGAAGCTTCAGCTCCACTTCCTCCCCCAATGCATGTAACACTAATAACATTCTAGAGAAATGAAGCTCGCAATTTCACCTCTCATTCAGTTTTATGATACCGAGATATCTAAAGAGAAATTCAGATTATAGGCTTTCTTTGTCTTCATACTGTAATTTGTATAACAGTATAAATTAATGACATTTTTTAGCAGTATTTGGAAGTTTTTTTTTCCTGCAGGGTCATACTTGGGATGATAGATATAAAATCTTCTGATATGGATTTGCTGAGAAAAAATAAAAAAAATGAAGATTGTCTTATTTTTTTTAAAAGTGGAAAGCCAGCATTGGGTTCATAAAAACAACTACATTTTTTCTATTCTACAAAGTACAGAATATTTAAAAAAAAAGATGTCATTATGACGTATTCAATGCTGAACAATTACCACATTATTGGGTGTACGCAACAACATTCCAATAGTCGTTAGTGTTAATGTTGATCAACTTTAGTAATATGCTAACATGGCAGTTGAGGTTGAGAAAAGACATATCCATAGATAAAACAGTTATACATTATTATTTTATTAATGTTTGATATATTAATTTCATTTATTTTTTATTTTTTGCAGGTGGTATTGGTTCATTTATGGTCAGATCGGATCTATAAACATACTAACAATCTGAGGCCAGAAATATAATGAGGATGTATTGCTGCATCCTATGCCAAACTAAAGGATTTGGCAAAGCACTTTCAGGGGATTTTCCTTCAACTTCAAGTTGTTGCACAAATGTTTGCTAAGGCCCACCATGGTTTTGATGACACGGAATATCTTAAATGCTGCATTATCTCCTGCTTCCTTAGAAAGTGTGATGGAAAAAAAAAAACAATATGGCAGCATATAAAAAAAATTAAAACAGAAGTGCTGCGAAATTTCTCTACAATGACAGTTTGTAAAGGGTCATGTGACCTGCTGTTGTTTGCCTCTGTGTTTGGTGTGATCAGAAGCATGAGAGTGTAGGAAAGAGAGTGTCAGTGAGTGTAGAGCCCGACCTAGGCATTGTCAAATAGATATTTACCTAGGGTGACGAATGCTGGGACGGTGGCAGCATACCGCTCAAGTGTGCTGGTTTGAGCAAGACACCCCAGGTTTCTCCCATCATCCCACTTTCCTTGGTGCGGGGAGGATTGTCCCTCGCTCCTCCTACTGGCTCACTGATTCTTGAGGGGGCTCTTTTAGCTGGGAGCATTTCTGAGGCAGGTCGAGCTTTTCCCTGGCCCCTAATATCTCCCTACTCCACATCTCTAGTGTGCAAGTAGTGTGTAGCAGAGGAGCAGGGAGAAGCTGGATCTTCCTCAGGAGTGCTCCTAGCTCTCAACACAGAAGAAAATAGAGGCAGTAAAAGAAACCTCAGCTCAAGAAAATGGTACTGGATCCCCCTCCCCCCCCCCCCCCACACACACAAACACACACCAGAGCATACATTTTCCCCTCCACCTTAATCCAATCCCTGAACTGCTAGCCACTCGTTCCAATCGCTGCCTCCCTCAATCCAGTCCTTGACTTCCCTTTCCCCCCCATTCCAGCCAATGACTCACCTGCTCAGAAGATAGAAATGCTTCAGTTAACATCTAAAATATTTTACCCAAGACCAACAACAAAGCAGCTGTAACATCTGCAAACGGCTGACACCCTTTGGCAGCCCTTCGCCTGCCACAAAAGGCTGCTGCCTTTGCTGTGACTGTTGTTTCTTAGAGCGTCTGAGGGGAAGTAAAGACAGCTGAGTAGCAAACAGACTGCCACTGCAGGGATGCAGGTCTTGGAAGTTGTGTCTGTCCTTGCCCCATGATGTTAACCCTGTCAACACTGGTTTAATGGACAGGAGCAGTGAATGTAAAGAATACTGGGAAGAATCTCTTAGGGGGCCGCCTTTGCTGCAACTCAGGTGTTGTTTCTACGAATATCTGAGGTGAGGTTTGCGACAGAAATAATTAAACAATATAAACCACCAGCACACGCATTAAAAACCCAGTGTAGCTCTGATGCTGCTGAGGTACAACATTTAGTATAAATCCTATATTAGTTTTGCTGCCTTGCTACTTACATTACTCTCTGTTTGTTAGTGCCAGTGCAATTACTCCTCTCAAGCAGCAAAGTAACAGGATTGTGTGAAGGAAATTGTACCTTTTAATGGATCAGCATAAATTGTCTTGATACAGCTGGTCTTGTAGAGCTTTCACAAGTCACCACTACATATTAGACTCGAGGAAATCTAACAAGATGAAACATACAGTACACAGAAGTACAAGGTCTGTCACTAGCTTTGCACTTCTCCCCATCTTTGGTACTTTCAGTGCCGACAATGTCAGCATCCCCTATACCACCAACCCACCACTACGACAAAAACCACAAAGGCTTGAATTACAGCAGTAGAGGAAGTGAAGTTTGACAAATGAAACTAGTGGCCATTATATAATGTAGCTCTAAGGAACATTATCACACCTGTGGATATTCCTGTTAGTGAGGGAAAACACAAGGAAGATGATAGTATCAATTTAACAGCCATAATGTTGGTGCTTCTGCAGTTAATACTCCAAAAAAATAGCATTTTTTTTCTATACGAGTTGTTATATATGACAATGTTTAGCCAACTGCTAAACTTACTTTCATATTCGTCATCTTATGAATTCTTCAAACAGGAAGATTTTGAAGAAATATGAGGGAGACAAATGAATCTCTCATCGGCTTACATTTTGTTTGGGTGACTTTTATATCAGAGAGACAGAATCAGCGAAGAATCAAGGAGTCTCCCTGATTAATAGAGATTGCCAGCTCATATGCTCACTTACAAACTGATGGCATTTCACTCACTGTTCGTCATTGTCATGATTATTCAATATAGTGGAATCATCGCTCTATGAATAGTAAAAAAAAAATCTTGTTCTCTTGTGTTCTTCTCCTCTTCAATGTCATACCTTTACAATACAATAATATTTGGATTTCTGCATATTTTCATTATTCAGCCTAAATATCAGTCTCGTGGACAATATGCTTCTATCTTGATGTTAAGAGTTGCAAAATGTATTTTCTTTCTCCCCAGAGTTGGTTCCATATAGCCCTATCTCCTGTCCCACCACACAGATTACACATTTTGCCACATGCCATTAAAGTACTATCATTGATGGTGTTTAAGCATTTAATGAGCTTAGGGATTCTATTTAAATGCTTTGCTACATGTAAAATATAAATAACCAGTTATTTGATTCAGAACATAAGCTCCTGACTGTGCAAGCGAGAAATGGGTGGGAGTTTACATTTCAAACATGCACAAGCAGGGTGCCAAGGCATGCAGAATTTTATTACTGCAGCCATGTCTGTGGTGTGATATATTAAGAAAAAACATGATCTTTTCAATAGTGGTAGTTCATATTTCCTCCAGGGAAAGCTCTGTATTTTATCAACCTGTCTAAAAAGTAGGACTCATTAGTGCACTATGTTAAGAAGTGGTTTAAATCACAATTTGTAGATTACAGCACCTTTTAAACTAAACCGCAGTGAATGCCAACACAGGTAGAATGTCATTGTGAGACCAAGGTCTGAACTTGGACGATTCGCTTTATGGCTTTCTAGTGTGTGATAAAATCTGTTCACCAGATGTACTATCTGTCTCTTGTGTAGCATACTAGAGCATCATCTAGGCCTCAGGCCCATTTGTTTCATGTAATTGCCTTTCCTATGCACACCTTAGGGCACCTTAATTCTCTATTTTATTCTATACACTGCACAGAGTACCATCTGCTAGTTTTAAACTCTTCCCATTTTATTGCAATACTGCAGCGAATGGCTGTGTTCTGTCCTGAAGAACGCTGATTGGTGAGAGGGAGAGCTGTTCCTGCCAGCTGTTTACTTTTTTTTTTGTCTAAATTAAACATGTTCGTATATAAATACTCAGTTTACAACCCTATCTCTTAAGCACAGGCTACCAATCTGCAACGCGACATGTGGCTTAAGCAATTGAAAATAAAGTGGGGGTCATTTAACAATCATTGGACAGTCACAGCTAAACATGCATCAAATGTAAAAACAAATGACTGATATTAATACAATATACTCAGTGATACATTACTATTGGGAAAGCATCTTCATCATATAGTTTGTTCTAACAATGATGTTTTTTATTACCATTTTCTTAGCATACCGGTATATTATGTCTTTGTGTAATTGTACCGATATACATTCTTCTTGCCTAAGATGGCAATTATGTGGTTAATTTGATCTACCAGTCCTACAGAAATAAAAAAAAAAGACAAATGTATCTATGAAATGAAAGTACTTATGTTCATGCAGCTGTTTTGATTTCAGAGCATCTATAATAAACTTAGATTTAAAGGAAATGTAAAATATATGTGATAATAATACACTTGCTGCCACTGGATAATATATCTGCAATGTAATAACAATGAAAACGCTATATTTTATACCATGTTGTGGAATGAGTGATTAAACTTTTATTATGTGTGCATGGTCAGTGTTCTGTTTTATCTAAAACCTCACACGCTGGGTTCTAAACCCAATCAGCAGCTTTTAGCAAGAAACACAATTGTATCATCAATATTTTCAACATTCTGAATTTGGAAAAATCGTAATATATTCTCCATCCATCACCCATTAAATAAGTTATGGTGCATAAAAAAGTGACAACAACCCTCCATCTTAATGCAAATAAAAATATCACTTGTGAGCACATTCATATGTCTCAGACAGATCTGTAACATTACTCCTCACCATTATCGTTTAGCATACAGTGCTTCCACTGCAGCAAGGGATTCTGGGAAATGACATGCAAATTAGCAGTGTCACCTTTTTTTTCTTTTTTTATATTTGCACCAATGTTGTTAATGCAGGGTTGGTTTACATTTTTCACGAGTTGTGGTATCAGCCGATTGGCTGTTGTTCCCTACTAATGTGCGTGGGTGACCCCTAACGTGACCTCCTGACGAAGCACGTTGTTGCGAAACACGTACAGGTCACGTGGGGTCACTCTACACGTTTGCCGATTGGCTGCGGCGGTGTTCCAGGACGTTCGGGCTGTGTAGAGATCTCCGTGGCTGGCGTGGTCCGGACAGTTTGACGCCAAGCTAGCGGTTCCAGCTCGAGCCTCCGTGGTGAGTGCCTGCCTCCCTCATATCAGCCACTACCCCGAGTTACTATCAGCTATCATCGTATAGCATTTGGGTTATCAGTGACCTTTTTGGTCCGTCTCTTACAGTTTACAGTCAGTGTATATTGTGGATTTGTATTATGTTTATGTTGTGTTAGTGCAACGGTTGCATTGGCATTATTTTATAAATGGTTGATTTTATTGTGTAGGCCTGCCAGACCTTTACTTATTAAACTTTTACCATACCAGTTTACTCTAGAGCTGGGTATTGTGCAATCTGGTAATTTTTGGTGGGCACTCTCTAATCCCGGTGCGCTTGTGTGTATCCTTTTTGTCACCTTTTAACCCATTAATTTTAACGTGGAGTTCTATAAGCTTATGTCTGCCATATTAAACAGTTCATAGCATAACTAGTAAACCTACCCACAGATACTGTATTTGTTTCCAGCTTTTGGGTCTCATCAGTGTAAGAATGGTCATACCAGCTTTACAATATGAATACAATACAATATTAAATAAGTTATAGTGGGTAAAAAAAAAGTGACAAAAAAAACTCCACTGTACAGTGTACAGCAAATAAAAATCATTTATGAGATCATTCACATCTCAGACAGATCTGTAACCCTTCTTTTCACCATTATCTCTTAGCTTACAGTGCTTCAATTACAGCCAGGGAGTCTGTGAAATAACATGCAAATGAACGCATAGTGTCACCTTTTGATTCTTATCCAAGTAAATGTATGTAGATTTAAGGTTCTCGTCATCAGTAACATCACCCGCTGGTATTTAAAAAATGTAAGGACAAGGTTTTAGCAAATTGCATAACTGCAAAGTCAGAAGGCTGCTTTATGTTTCTTGGAAGCGAAAGAGTTCAAAAAGGTTTATGAGGTGTACCCTTACACTTTTACAGTCTTGTAAAAGATCTGCGGTTCACAGCAGTGCTGGGTTATCCCAGGGCAGCTTGTGAACCTGGAGTCTTCTAGTTCTGTATGAGTAGAAAAAAAAGCCTTGGAAAGAGAAGTTCGGTGCATCCAACAGTATGAGCGACAACCTCTATGTGAGGTGAAGACATTCTGGTCCCCATTAATACAAATCCATGTTTAGGATTGAAGGAATAATGCAGTCTGCTCCTCGGATTTGCCCACATAATCATATCCACTCTATTTTAGTATACAATTAATTGTAACATGTATTTTGTGTTTCCAAGTGACACACGGAGACAATGAGTTTACAACCTGTGTCATGCAACTCTTTCTATTGACACTCCTGAAATCGCAAGCTGGCCCACAAGGCATAAAATGTGGAGCAAAGACCTTGATATGTCACTCCTACATCTATGAGATGTAAATCAGATCATTCAGAATGGGCCACGAGGAAATTATATTTAATCAGTACTAATTGGAATATTTCAAGCTATGTCCATCCTGGGCCATCAAAATGTAGTGCGTAGAATGAATTTGCCTGTAAAAACAAATACATTAATAGTGATAAAGAAATACAAATATTATAATACTATTATTAGATGGATATGTCAATGATCTTATCTCCCCATATTAGGACTATAGCCTTTTTTTGATTAATAATTATAGCTACAGTAGTTCATATTGTAATGTATTAGTGATACAGTGACGGCACAGAATTACTAAAACTCTTTTAATAGTACAAAGCTTGGATACCACACCGTGAATCTTGAACAGTTTCTAAACACTCCTCAGATGTGGCTATGGTGACCCACATAAGCAAACATAAACAATGCTGAGCATTTGCTCTTCCCAGCAGAACTATCATGCCAAGACATTGCATTGCATGCATAGCTCCACTGCGAAGACTAAATAAAGCTCTTAGACCAATGGAAAAAATATTTAGGGAACTCCTGCGATTCTATATTTTTCAGAAAAAAATACATCCATCACAAATTATACTTCTTACTATTCAACATTGTAAAGTATACTTAACATCCTTTGCCTTTTATGGATTATTGCTTTACACAAGCATAAACAATATTAATCAACTCCATTACCACTTACATTATGACTGTTACTCATGTGCATGGTACTTATAGTCAATATAAATATCAGATGGAAGCATGCATTAGTTATAGCCACGCCACGCAAGTATATTTGAATCAATTATAGCAATCTGTAACAAATTGCAAAATAATATGGTATATTTTACACATTTATTTGTAAAACATTATAATTAAATACAATTGTTGTAAGGAATGAAAACATTTTGCAGCGTGATTTGCTAATTACACGACTGAGTCACTGATTTTCACCTGTGCTGAAGCAAGGATATCCGAAAAAACCTCACCTGTTGGTGGCCCTTGAGGACTGGATTTAGCCACTCCTGCTATCGGCTATAAATATTGGGAATAGGGACCACACAGTCTGTACAAGTGATCCAGAGTAATGGGGGAAAAACACAAAAAACAATGATCAAATCAGTATGTGGTACAGGCTAGGTTACAGTGAACTATATTGGGGATAAAAGACAAAACGAGAGGCGCATACGCGGGTCCTGGAGCTGATGGTCGCCTAGAGTTTGAGTTCCGCTTCATCAGAGGCCTTAAGGCTATCTAAATACGATCCACATAACCAAAATCTCCCAAACTCCATTACTGCTCAGGATGCCCCCCTAAACCCGCAGCTCAAAAGAAAAATGCCTCCAGCGACTTGGGCAACTACTTAAAAAAAACCAGGGGAATCCCGCGCTGTGCGGGCCCCAGAAACCAGACCTCGAGGCGACTCAGACACCGAACAAGATTCCCAGGAAATGCCGGAGATTCCAAACTGTACCCAAGTAACTATAAGGCCTTGCCCCCGCTGCCTGCTACAGCGTCCGCTGTGGCGGACGCTGCGCTCACTAGAGCCCTCCCCGCAATGGCGCCGGGCCCGCTGCAAGGGGGGGCCGCAGCGCTCGCGCGAGAGCTACTCCTGCTCTCAATAGAATTGAGAGCAGGAACTCGCGTCGAGCGGCTAGGCATGCCCCCCGGCGGTTCAGCCAATGAGGGCGAACCTGCCGGGTGATGTCATGGCCGCGCCCCCGTCACTCCTCCACCACGCCCCCCCCTGTCTCTGCTCCTGCAGTGAGCTGCAGACCGGGGAATCGCTGGAACGCGCAGCCAAAAGCGCGGGCGCGCATTACAGCGCCGTGACCGGGGCCTTAGCCTTAGGGATCTGTTCAGATACCTAAGATGGCTGCCAACAGGAAGTGACCTCTCACCCTCACTGAAGCTACTATGGCCATCTTGCTTCCTGGCAATTCCTGCTCCTCACTTTCTGACAGGAAGTCAGCCTCTCTCTGGCCCTCATTGCCAGCAGCTGCTTCTGCCCTTTAAATAGCAGGCAGTTTCTCCCTGTCAGTGCTCTGTACCGTGTTCTGCTTGAGCTCTGTCTTTGCCTCTGTGATTACTTGCTTGTGCTTTATCTTTGCTTGGACCTGATCACCCCTTGCCTGCTGCCTGCCTCAACCTCGGAATTGGACTTGACTACCCCTGCATCCCAGGCCTCAGATCCCAGGCCAAGGTCGGTGTACTACTCCCTACCTCTGCCCTGCGGGTTTGTATCCTGCCAGTTGTCCACGGATGACATAGACACTATGGATAAGGTTCCCACCTTTCCTCCATCTAAGACCGTGTCCACCATTACCATTCTCCAATGCGTCCATAAACCACAGGCCAAGTTGCCCACCTCTCCCACCTTCCCCTCCTCCTCTCCAACATGCCACAGCCCCACCAGTCCCAGTTATAGCCCACCCAATCCAAGTACCTCCCAACCCGCCCCAGCAGTCCCAGTTACAGCCTGACCTCCCCCCCCCCCATACACAGCCCCACCAGTCCCAGTTACAGTCCAAGCTTGCACAGTTATTCCCTGTGCTGCCTTAGATACATCCCAGCCAGCCCCAGTTCCCCAGAGTACACATCAACCTTCCCCAAGTATTCGTCCAGATACACCCCGACGTCCCCCACTGTGGACGTCCAGACAAACCAGGAATCTGGTGGCCCTGGAGTTTGATCCTGAAGGGGGGATACTATAAGGGATCTGTCCGGATACCTAAGATAGCTTCCGACAGGAAGTGACCTCTCACCCTCACTGAAACTACTGTGGCAATCTTGCTTCCTGGCAATTCCTGCTCCTCACATTCTGACAGGAAGTCAGCCTCTGTCTGGCCCTCATTGCCAGCAACTGATCCTGCCCTTTAAATAGCAGACAGTTGCTCCCTGTCAGTGCTCGGGCAAAGTACTCTTACCTTGTTCTGCTTGAACTCTGTCTCTGCCTCTGTGATTACCTGCTTGTGCTTAATCTCTGCCTGGACCTGACCACCTCTTGCCTGCTGCCTGCCTCGACCTCAGAACCAGACCCGACTACCCCTTGCTTGCCGTGACCTCGGAACAGGACCTGACTACCCCTTGCCTGCCCCCTGCCTCGACCTCGGAATTGGACTGGACTACCCCTGCATCCCAAGCCTCAGATCACAGGCCAAGGTCGGTGTACTACTCCCTGCCTCTGTCCTGCGGGTTCGTATCCTGTCTTGCAATCAGCAACATTACCGTAATGAAACAAGACTTCCTGGACCTGTATGGGAACCTTATGGATTTGAGGGGTACCTCCGGTGGAAAGCTTTTAACAAACGAGGAGCGTGAAGTCGATCCTTGGGGATCCAGGTACATATTTCCAGACCAAAGCTTTTCAAATGAACAAGGTTTTGCATGTTACCTCTGGAGACTCTGGAGTCCAGGATCATCTGCACCTGAAACTCCTGTTCTCCTTCCACTAGAAGAGATTCCGGAGGAGGCACAGGCACAGGAGACTTGGGATCCTGTACAAAGGTTTTAAGCAATGAGACATGAAATGCTGATAGGATTTTCATGGATGGTGGCAGACGTAACCGATATGCTACCGGATTGATCCTCTCAATGATCTCGAAAGGCCCGATGAACTTTGGAGATAACTTTGGTGAGGGTGCCTTTAAGCGTATGTTTCTAGTAGACAGCCATACCTTGTCACCGGGATGGTATACTGGCCTGTCCCGATGATGCCGATCTGCCTGTGTTTTTTGTGTGGCCACTGCCCTCTGAAGATTTTTCTGAGTCTTCCCCCATAGCTCCTGTAGGTGCAGGGTCCAGTTATCCATGGCTGGAACTCCAGATGCAGCTCCTGGGGGGGGAAGAGCAGAAGGATGAAACCCAACATTAACAAAGATGGGTGACTCCTACGATGACTCGCTCCGCATGTTATCGTGGGAGAATTCCGCCCATGGCAAGTGATCCGCCCAATCATCTTGGGTCTCGGACACAAAACAGCGGATAAATTGTTCAAGAGACTGGTTAGTTCGCTCAGTTAGTCCAATTAGACTGGGGATGGTACGCGGAAGAAAAGTGCAATGCTATCCCCAGCTGCTGGCAGAAGGCCCTCCAGAATTTGGAGATAAACTGCGAACCGCGATCCCACACGATGACTTGAGGAAATCCATGAAGTCGGAAGATTTCACAGATGAAGATCTCGGAACGTTTGGTGGCATTAGGTAGTCCCTTTAGAGGAATGAAGTGAGCCTGTTTGGAAAACCGATCTACGACCACCAGGACTGTCGTCATACCCTTAGATAAGGAAAGCTCCACCACAAAGTCCATAGAAACATGAGTCCATGGCCGATCCGGGATCGGGAGAGATTATAATAACCATGTAGGTCGATTCCTGAGTGTTGTAGTCCACGCACACAAGGACAAGCAGCTACAAAGGCTTTAGCATCCTTCTGGAACCAGAAGTTTTGTTACAATAGTTTGATGGTCCTCCTTTCACCTGGATGACCGGAAGTTTTGGAACTATGGGCTCTATGCAGTAAGCGCCGAAAAAGTGCAATCGCCAAGGGTTGCCGATAGGCCTTATTTTGGCAATTTGCCCTCGCAGTATTCAGTAAGGGCCGAATCCATGCCGATCCCTGCCGAATCACTGCGAAAGCAAAACTGCAGATGAGCCTGTGCCGAAACAGGCTGGATCACAATAACCTGCCGATAGGCCTTTTCTGCCGATAGGTGTTTGCAGCAGAGAGAGACCAGCCGCTCTCTCAGCGCAAACATCGGCAAAATATAAATTATTTATAAACAACTTTTACTCATAGTGTACATGTGCAGGGGGTCTCCGGAGCTGAACTGCATTGGTTTCAGGTCTGGGGACCCCCTGCTTCCCGAGATACAGGCCCCTTTATGAGGTGCCGGTATCCCTCTGCATTTCAGGTCCCGATCACGTGACCGCGGAATGTAAACAAAGCAGAGGGATACCGGCACCCCATAAAGGGGCCTGTATCTCGGGGAGCAGGGGGTCCCCAGACCTAAAATCAAAGCGGTTCAGCTCCGGAGACCCTCTGCACATCTACACTATCAGTAAACACACATATCAATAAACACTCATTCCTTACCTTTGCGGCTATGTGCTATGGTAACGAAGCAGCATGAATGTATTTTTAATAATAGTGTACTGTGAGAAGGGGGTCCCCTGAGCAGAACCGCGTTGCTTTGTGGACCAGGGACCCCTGCTTCCCGAGTTACAGGCCCCGGTATGTGTCATCGGGTGGCAGTGTCGCCGCCATCTTTATAGCGTCCCAATCGCGCCTTGTCCGCTATAAATATGGCGGCAACACTGTAACCGATGCCCCAAACTGTGGCCTGTAAGTCGGGAAGCAGGGGGTCTCTGAGCCACAAATCAATGCGGTTCAGCTCAGGGGACCCCCTGCTTCCGCACAATATTATTAAAATACATAAATGCTGCTTTATTACCATAGAGTATAGCCGCTAAGGCAATGAAGGGGTTAAGGCAGAATAGCATTTTTATTGGGGACATTTGCCCCCAATAAACATTGCAATAAACAACATACACCCCCTGTGTATTTAAAATACATAAACAACAATAAATACATTAAATACATATAGCACTCACCCATTTCCAGCTGCCACGATGAAGGCCATCCTCATCTTCATTCTGCCCATGCCCCCTCCGCTGCTGCAAAACAGACACAAGAATGAAAACATCCAATGTAATGTCCCCTAACCCCTTAATCACCATAGCGGTTATTAACCGGTACAGTCATTAAGGGGTTAACCCACCCTCACCCACCACTCGGGAGGCCTACATACCCTCACACACTAACCCCCCACCCGGTGAGGCCTAACCACCCTCACCCACTACCCACAAGGGAGGCCTACCCACATACCGTTGGGGCCAATACACCCCCCCACCACCC
Organism: Ascaphus truei; assembly: GCF_040206685.1. NCBI lineage: Eukaryota > Metazoa > Chordata > Amphibia > Anura > Ascaphidae > Ascaphus > Ascaphus truei. The sequence continues at coordinate 71,511,133 of NC_134489.1, forward strand.
ACAATAAAAACAATACACAGCCCCACAATAAGCATCATTCTATTTATTAAATACATTACCCACCCCCAGCCCCACGCGAGTCCCCGGCGGGCTGGCGGGCTGGCGGGGGGCTGGGGGTGGGTAATGTATACATACAGGGTAAGAAATGATGTTGTTTTAAAAGCTTGATTTGCTGTGTTTTAAATTAATTTGGCTATGCTGCTATGCATAAATGTGTGTATAGTGTATTTTAACATTAGATAGATGTAATTGTTGCTATTGTATGGTGTACTTTAGGTCAGGGTGAGGCTTGCTTTTGTATATTGAATTCTTGTTGGTACTTATATTTTTTCACAGGATAAATTGTTCTGTTCAACGCTTGAATTAGTTAATTGTTTAATTGTTAGGGATGGAATGTAAATTGTTTAGGGATGTAATTAATGAATTCTAATTGATTTATGTTTACTGGATTGGTTTAAATAGTATACTTGTTTGGATGTATTGGTACTTTGTTTTGAATATGTTATTGTTAACATTCATTTGCAGAATGTATATGGTGCATAGATTGTATGCATCATATATTGTCATTTGAGGTTTTTGATTGTCATTTGAGGATTTTGATTGGAAGATCAGATTGGATTATTAAAGGAAATTGATTTTATTGTAGTGTGTCTGTATGGAGAAGTGGTATTTGTAGTACAGCATGTTTTTGATAACCCTTTTACATTTATTTGTATATTGGTTCATCATATGTGTGTGTATTTATGTATATGTATATATATATATATATATATATATATATATCTGTATATATCTGTATATATCTGTATATATATATATATATATATATATAGTTGCATGATGAAGCCACTGTACAAATGAATGGGTGAAGGGTGAGTATCGGGCCAGTGTGGCTTAACCCCTTAATTACCTTTGCGGTTATTATCCGATAAGGTGTTTAAGGGGTTAATTGATATCTGAATGTAATTGCAATGTATTGGCTTTGTATTGGCTATGTATTTTGTGGGCAATGAAAGACAAGGATGTTGCTGGCGATGGGGGCTTCTTATTGATGAGGTCAGTAGTACTTTATTTATTTGAATATGCTAGTTAATGTGTTTAATAATGGGCAAATAATCTATTATCCCTATCTGGATAATAGTTATTTTGCACATTATTGTACTGTAGGTGTTGGGGGGGTGGGGGGGTGTATGTATTGAATGTATAGGCCAGGTTTATTCTTTTTACATTCAGGGTTGGTTTCTTGGTTCTGCGTGAGACCTCTGGAGACCACCTGTGGTCTACTCGGGTATCTCACGGGTATCAGGCTGGTGGTTCCACGGGTGACACCTGCGGGGATGAAGCAGTGGCCTCACATCTGTGGGGGCACCGCGGACCCGTAGTCTGCGGGGATGAAGCGGTGGTCCCACATCCATGGGGGCACCGCGGACCCGTAGTGAGCACTCGTGAGTTCCCCAGACCCCCGTGGGAACCACCCGAGGCCCCGCAGACACCTGTGGGTCTGACCCGGGGCTCCCAGACATCCGCAGGCCTACCGTGGGGACCCAATTGTGGCCCACGGTGACCAAGGAGACCACCTGGGGGCCATGGCGCTTGGCGGGACCCACCAACAGGCCTCCAGAACCTGTTTGAAACAAGCTGCTGGTACCCTGTAGGTCTGTCAGGTGCCCCGCCAGCCCGCCGGGGACTCGCATGGGGCTGGGGTATGAACCCTGTATGTAAAAGGATAAATCATGTATTTATGGGGGGGCACAGGGGTGGGTAATGTATTTAATAAATAGAATGATGCTTATTGTGGGGCTGTGTATTGTTTTTATTGTGGGTACTGAGGGTGGGGGGAGGGGGTATTGGCCCCAAGGGTATGTGGGTAGGCCTCCCTTGTGGGTAGTGGGTGAGGGTGGTTAGGCCTCACCGGGTGGGGGGTTAGTGTGTGAGGGTATGTAGGCCTCCCGAGTGGTGGGTGAGGGTGGGTTAACCCCTTAATGACTATAGCGGTTAATAACCACTATGGTGATTAAGGGGTTAGGGGACATTACATTGGATGTTTTCATTCTTGTGTCTGTTTTGCAGCAGCGGAGGGGGAATGGGCAGGATGAAGATGAGGATGGCCTTCATCGTGGCAGCCGGACATGGGTGAGTACTATATGTATTTAATGTATTGATTGGTGTTTATGTATTAAAAAAGGGCACATTCACTATTATCCATTTGTGGATAATAGTAATTGTGGCCATTACTATACTGAATGTGTTAAGGGTGCGGGGGTTATTTCTTTATAAGTATGTATGTGTTTTGACATTAATTTGGAGGGGGGCACATAATTGGTACTGCAGGCCTGCGGGTAAGACCCGAGGGCCCCCGCCGGCCTATAGTATCATTGATGTGCATATATGTGGATGTTAGGGGTTATAGGGGTTGTTGGGGTTATATATATATATATCTTAAAAATATATCTTTATTTATTTATATTCATTTATTTATTTATTTATTTAGATTTATTTATTTATTTATTTAGTGTGGGGCTGCTGTGTGTGTATTTTTTTTATTGTGGGTAGCGGGTGTGGGTGAAGGGGGTATTAGCCCCAACGGTGGTTGTTTAGGGCTTGCGGGTGGGTAGCGGGAGGCCTTAACTCCTTCATGACTGTAGCGGTATTAACTGCTACGGTCGTGAAGGGGTTAAGTGCACCCACAACCCACCCGCAAGCCCTAAACAAACAACAAGGGCCAAATACCCCCTTCCCCCACCCCCGCTACCCACAATAAAGCTGGCACGGTGGGTTAACCCCTTCATTGCCTTACCGGTTAGCCGCTAAGGTAATGAAGTGGGCTGTACATGCATTTTTCCTGCCTCGGATGCATGCCGGGGGGCTCCGGTGCTGGTATCAGCTCCGGAGACCCCCGGCATCAATCACAGACAGGAAAAAGGCCTGATTTTTTCTAAGTGTCGCCCTTGCCGATGCTTCTCCTCCACCAACTTGCCAACTTTAGTTGGCGGGCTGGATTGCTGATAAACTCTCCATTCTGGAGTGCCGATCAGCAGCGAAAAGCTGATCGGGGCTACTTGAATTCAGCCGAGTTCAAAAAGTGCCGATAAGTGGCTTATCGGCACCCGGCTGCCGATAAGTTTTTATCGGCAACAAAAATTGCCGATTTTCCCACTTATCGGCGCTTACTGAATCGGGAGGGCAAATTTGGCGAAAAAATGGCGATAAACGGCTTATCGGCGCTTACTGCATGAGGCCCTATGTCCCCATTCCAATACCTTACCTGGGAGGCTGGAGAGACGAAGAGGCACCCATCTGGAACCACGAGGCCCACTGGAATTTGGGTTTGATCCTGAACAATGTCGTCTAGGGAGTCAAAGGTAGCCGCTGAGACGATGCGTGAAGATGGGAGATTCGGTTTGTTGTGAACCTCTACAGTGTCATCAACCAAGAATTGACAGGAAAGAGCGTCCCCTTCAAATTTTTGGAGCCTGCAAGTAATAGATGATGAAGTAAAAGTGAGAAAAGAATAACACCCACTGTGCTTGTTGTGACCCCAATCGATGGTCTCCCTCAATGTATAAAAGGTTTTTGTGATTCGTGAGTATGGTCACTGGATTTTCCGTCCCTTCCAGCAAGTGCCTCCCTTCCTGTAAAGCCATCTTTCTGTTCGGCTAGGGAAAATATTTTGGAGAAAAATGCACACAGGTGTAGTCTGGCTTTAGAATTTTTTTCATTGAGATAGCACTGCTCCTGCCCCAACATCCGATGCATCTACTTCCAGAGTGAAAGGTAGAGCAGGATCTAGATGTACCAGAACTGGGGCCAAGGCGACGGCTGTCTTTTTAGTTTATCAAATGCATTAACCGCCTCCACAGACCATTTAGAAGGATTCGCTTCTTTTTTGGTTAAGGCAGTGATTGGCGCCAGAATGGAAGAAAGGTTATGAATAAATCGGCGGTAATAATTAGCAAATCCCAGAAACCGCTGGAACGCCTTCAGGCTTATTTGACGAGGCCATTCCCTAATGGCCTTGACTTTATCTGGGTCCATGGCTAATCTGGTATTCAAAATGATGTATCCCAGGAAGGAGGTACTGGATTGGTGGAATTGGCATTTCTCCAGCTTTGCAAACAGGCGATTCTCCTGTAATCATTTTAGAGCCTGCTTCACATGATCTGCCTGGTGCACCCTGTGGCTAAACACCACTCTATGTCCCCATGGCTCTTTGAGCACCTTTCGATGTTTAGCTCTGGAACACATACCTCCATCAATACGTGGGGGAGACAGGGTTAAAATACTGCATCAATGAGAGGCTCATTGGATTTTTACTCTGAATACATTACATCCCAATGGCCTTCATAATGAATGGAACCTCAAGTGTTTTCTTTAGCCACTATGGTTACAGCTATGCATATACATGTGTTTCCCCATATGTCGATTAATGCCTTTCGAGTCATTTTACATGTTCATCGAGTTTTATCTTTTATAAATCAATGGATATATTTTTCTTATTCATTTTTTTCTCCTTTCCATCCCCTCCCTCCCCCGTTCTTTCCCCTCCCTTTTCCTTCCCCCCTCCTTCATCCCCTCTCTCCCCCGTTCTTTCCCCTCTGCTCTGTTCTTTTCTTTCTTTTTTGCATTATTCTATTTCTGCTACATTGCTCTGATATGGCATACACCTTAATCTGGTTATATGGAATTATATTACTCATTTATGTACAAGTAATGAGATTTGAGGAACTCCAGCATAGGGATATGGTCACTTGGCTTTGAACAGTACTGTTCCCTGACAGATTTAACTTATGGATATTTTTTCTACATTGGAGTCATTGCGGTTTTTATTAAATATTCATGCTTGCAGCAACAGTTGGGTTAATACTGTTCTATCCGTTAAATATAGAAACATGGTCATTTAGACACAGAGGGACTATGTAATGATGTTGCAAATATACAAATTAACTATATTTATTGTTTCAATTTATGCTACAGATGTCTTTCTCTACAGTGAAATCGCATAATTTGACATATTGTTTCTTCCTTGGATGAACAAGACACTTATTGTCAATACAATATGAGCTAGTTGGATATTTCAATTGGGTATGCAGTACCTGTATAGTAGATTTTGGCATCTAATTACACTAAAAAGCTGTCCTGCATTATAGTGGAATATCTTTCACTGTTTACTAATGAACATTATACATCATTATGATGTAAATATTTAAAGGTTTATATTATGCCTTCTATTAGTGAATATTTTTCAAACGACTAGATGCTTGGCAAATCACCCACAATTGATTCTATCCACCATGCTTGACATTAAGATATCTCCATGGGGATAACACCCACCGGAGTATGATTGGTTGCTGCCTGCTTGTTTTGATTTTCACTTGATTATGTGCACCCGTGATTTCGCAGGTTCTCTTTTATTTAAATTTGTTCAGCCTGTTACTCCCTACTCCTAGACGAAGCACCCTGTGAGACGTAAAACGCGTAGAGGGAGGATATGGAGATTGCTTGTCCTTTTGTGTGTATCAATAAAGCCTTCATTCTGACCTTGGGTACGTATTCACATATTTGCCAGTTTGCTGCTGCTTCTCCAGATGCCTTTTCTCCTTCTTTCTACATTATCTTCTGAGATCCAGCAAGCACGCTATGAGAGAGTGTGTGGGAACCTTGAATGCAGCTGTAGATGCTGCTCATATGTGGCCGCCAGGACGAAGAGGACCGGCACAACGATCAAGGTATCTTTTGCCTGCAACAGCATTACAGGAGTGGGGGGACCAGCAATACAGGTAAGGAGAATTAATCATATGCCTCAGGGACCCTGTCCGCATGCAAGACGGCATTCCACACTATTATCTCCCTCACTAACGGCAGACCACATACACAAATCAGAATGTGTGTCAGAGCACCCCCCTCCCCCCCCCCCCCCCCCAGAGCGCAAGACAGCAGCTTATTCACTACCGGGGTGAATGACCCAGGTAAGGAGGACATCTTCATGCTGGTGGAATGGAGGGCAGCAGGTTGATTCAACAGGGAGAAACGAGCCCCCACGGTACTTAACCGGGGAATGAGGCCTAGTAACATAGGGCAGGAGTCACACTTCCCATAAGATGATCTCCACACAGGTCTCCTATAACGACTGGGGAGGATATAGAGGGAGACACAAGAACTAGATGAGGGCCATCAATTAGCAAGAACACCCACCCCAGAATTGCAGTGCCTGAGGGCACCCACTAATTAAGCGACCGAGCTACCTAGCGCAAGAATAAAAGCCTAGAGAAGGCTGTAAAGCTGGAGATAGATGAGCCCCAAAATTTGAGAGGGGGGTTATTAATACTATTATTATTATTAATAACTGCTAGGCCCTTAGAAGCAGTCCATTGTTTTTCGAGCACCCACACGGATCTCGGAGCCACTGAGTTACATGACTATATATGCTAAGATTGTTATTCTTCTACTGTTCACCAGCCTGTATATTTCTAATGTGTTCAATTTCTGATACAGTATGATTAGTAGTTAGAATTGAAGGCCTGTTCTCACTCACTAGGGGTGGGGGGAGACGATACTCATGTGGAATCTGCATCAACGTTTTTATGAGGTTGTATTAGTTACTGTATAGTGGTGCAAATATTGTATTGTTATACTATCTATATCATTATGTCCCTGAGGCGGCTGAGCGGAACTCGGCCGGCTTCAGTACACTGAGATGTCTCCCCACGTGAGCAGCACACAGAGATGGGAGTGGCTCGCAACTTTCCTTGGTAACCCCTTTGCCCCTTTTTTCCCAGGAACCCTAGGCTTCGGGCCATGGTCGCCATGGACTTCCCGCAAAGCCATTTTTTCTACCCCCACCCCGCCCAAGTCCATCCTAGTAGATACCTGATTGTAGTGTGATCCCTCCATGGCCAGAAATAAGACTTGCGAATGTATATGCACCCAAAGAGGCCAGCACCAAGTTCATGATATATGATATGGGTAAGGTGGCAAGGGGACAGGTATTCATGGGAGGAGATTTCAACCTGTCGATCAACCCTGAGATGGATAGAACTGGCCCCCAAACAAGCTGAAGGAAGGTAGACACAAGAGCCCTACTCAAAGGTCTTAAGAGCTTGCAACTATGCAATATTTGGAGGGAATTAAATACACTGGCTAAGGAATATACATTATTTTCTCCACCACACAGCACATACTCCTGTCACATGGTCGGACCATGCCGCAGTGAAAATCTGCTGTTCCTGCTTAAATTCTCGGCCCCTAAATTCTCAGTGGAGACTGAACGAATCACTAATAATGGTTCCAGAGATTAGGGAGTTACTGGAAGAGGATCTGACCTCTTACTTCAAATCCAACACTGGCAGCGTGTTATCCCCTTTCACCCTGTGGGAAGCACACAAGGCCATCATGAGAGGCATGCTTATAAGTTTTGCTTCGGGTAGGAAAAGAGAAAGGGAGGCCAAGATTAAGGCATCCAAATATAGAATTGCAGACCTCACTAGAGCCCATCAGAGGGATGTCAGCGGCTTGACCCTAACGCACCTAAATGAGGCGAGGGGGGAGCTAAACTTATTTCTCACTTCCCAGGCCGAAAATTCCCTTAATTGGACCACAAGTAGGTTCTACAAGAAGGCCAACAAATCTGGTGCTATGGTGCCAGCCAAATTGATGAAAAAGCAAGTGAGCCATCTATCCATGCCATAAGACAACAATCGGGCTTATCCACTTCTAACCCCTCATAAAAAAGCAACAAATTCAAGTCCTTTTATTCCAACCTATATGACGGGAACAAAACGATTCACAATTCCAAAACATCTAAACAAATGGAGAATTTCCTTGAGGAAGCGAATCTCCTCACAATCTCAACAACGGATATCAATCTGGGTTAAAAAATAGAGATAGAGGAACTATTATTGGTTATTAAAAATCTGAAATCTTCAAAAGCTCCTGGCCCAGGTGGCTTCTCCAACTTATATTACAAGAAATGATCCCATATATTAGCTCCACATATGCTATCTCTCTTCAATTCTATATTTTGAAACTCCTGATTTCCAAGTACTATGCTGTGAGCATCCATTGCCCTTATTCACAAAGAAGGGAATGACCGACCAACTGTGAAAGTTACAGACCCATCTCCCTAATCAATTCTGACCTAAAAATATACTTCAAGATTTTAGCAAATAGACTGAACACATTTCTTCCATCACTGGTCCACCCAGACCAGGTAGGTTTTATCCTGGGTAGACAGGCCTCAGATAACACAAGAACAATAGACCTGATAGCCTTCTCCTGGAAAATCAAAATCCCGACCATGGTTCTGAGCTTGAAAAGCATTCGATCGCATAGCTTGGGCATATCTGGAGAGGACTTTACTAGCCTACGGATTCAAAGGCCCTTTCCTTCAGGCAATTATGGCACTATACAAAACCCTGTGGGCAAGGGTGATATGCCAGGGGTTCCCTTCTGAACTCTTTCACATAAGAAATGGCACTAGGCAGGGTTGCCCCCTATCACCTTTGCTTTTCGCTCTGTGTATGGAACCGCTTGCAGCAAACCGCTTTGATTTCAGCCTCAGGGGCCAACTGCTTCCCGAGTTACAGGTCCTGGAATGGGGCATCAGGTGCCAGTACCGCTGCCATTTTTAAATAGTCCGTGTCAAGTGACCAAGGTATTTAAATACCAGGGCCTGTAACTCGGGAGCAGGGGTCCCTGAGGCTGAAATAAATGCGATTCATCTCAGGAGACCACCTGCTCCCGCACACTATTATTAAAAATGGCATTAAAGCAGCTTCATTACCATAGTGGATAGCTGCTACGGTAACAATTAAAATTTTTTAATTATTTTAATGTTAATACTACTGTATTGTAGAAGGTTTGCAGCTCTCTCTGAAACGAATCGCCGGATAAGGCCTTTTCAGAGAGGCGATCATAACGCCGCCAGCTACTCGCCCGTTTTGCACATTTTGCTAACACAGGTATTCAGGGCTTTCTTAATACCGTGATAGCAATGCTGTCAAAACTGGCAGTATAAATAGCACAGCAAATGTTTTATTGGAGTTTACAGTATAACATAGGCCCTGAAATTGCGGCAAGGTCCACTTGAACTATGTCCTGGTTACTTGTAATCTGTGTCGCTTTTGTGTCTACTCAAACTGAGATGCATTTCATCAAGGTATGATTTTTTTTTGTATGTGCCAATTTTAAATTGTAATGACCTACGAATGGAAAATAACATAATAAGGTGGTGTGTAGAAAATAAAAATAAAAAGGAAACTAAAATGGCATTTTATATTTAAACACATTATCTTATCACTATTGCTGATTCACAACTTGATACATTTGCTCTGACTTCTTATCACTGGAATAAGCATAATGTTTTTTATATATTTATAATAGGAGTATAGTAATCTTATTTAAGAGAATACGAGAAAACACACGGTGCACAGCAGCAAAAACAAGGGATATCGTTTGAAAAACCTCACTACTCCTAAAACTGAAGGTGTCACATTTGAGTCTCTCTGACTGAGGGAGTTAAAGTGCTCATTGAGTACATGTTTTTTTCTGATAGGTCTATTGTAGGTCTATTTTCCTGAAGATCAAACATTACCAGGTAACACCTGCATTTAAATATTAAACAGCTATTGCCGCCATAGCTTCCGGGGGAAAAAGTGCCAGAAATGGTAGGTGGGTAGCAAAGTTTGCACCTGATCCCTGGCGCATAATTAAGAATTGTTCTTAAACTAAGAACAGTCGATAATCCAACTCTTAATTGGCAGCTAATATAAGACAGGCGCAATTGACGCCCATGTTGAGCTCACTTAAATAAATTGGGCTTGCACACCTTTCCGCTCCACTCGTCAAGTTTTTTCATTAATGTGCTGCACGTAAACACTGTTTTGCTCCTATTTTTGCCAAACTCTGGGTGTGGTCTCATTTTTACGATTCGCAAATTGCCATTTAGCACCTGCGTAATTTATTTATAAAAATGTTTTACCAGGAAGTAATACATTGAGAGTTACCTCTCGTTTTCAAGTATGTCCTAGATATAGGGTTATGATGACAAATAATACATAGTTACAAATACATCGTTACATAAGTGAACAGGGTATACATTATATACAAGACATTGCATGCACAGTTAGAGATAATATATATTATAGGCGTATGTAACAGTTACAGACCAGATTAAAATGTGAGACAGCTTTAGTTTTGAAAGATCTAAGAGTGGCGGCTGTGAGAGTCCCCGGTAGATTGTTACGGGGGTAATGAGTTAGAAATACGACTCCACTGCTAGCCAACTCTAAATCAGCCCCGCTGTGCACTGTACATTGCACCTTTCCATCTTTCCATTGTGAAAACCAGAAGCAGTATACACTACATACAGTATAATTAATATTACTAACCATATGGAATAATGTTTTTCCCTTTATGAGAAATTATTGGACATTGTTTCACTGGGGATTTTTGTTTGTCTTCTTCTGGATAAATATACTAAACATTAAACATTTATTTTCATTTTCTTTACACAGTATTGAAGCAGGGGGTCTCTGGAGCTGAACCCCCTTAATTTAATCTCCGGAGACCCCCAGAGATACAGAACTACAGTGCCGGTAGCCACTCGGCTCGGCTACCAAGCTTTATGTAATGGCGAAGTTTCAATGCTCCCGCGGGCCAATAGGAAGCCGTGACATCATCAGGTTCAGCTTCCTATTGGCCAACGTGATGCAGGAGCTTTCAACTTTGCCAAGATAACGGCACCCCATTTGGAAGTCTGTATCTCGGGCAGCAGGGGTCCCAACAGCTGAAATGAATAGGATTCCGCTCTGAAGACCCCTGCTTCAATCCTGTGTAAAGAAAATAAAAATGTTTAAAAAAAAGAAAAAACGCTTGGATTGACGCTTTAATTTATAGTTACATAGTAGGAGTTTGTAAAAAAAAAAAAAAGCGCTTGTATTGCTCCTTTAAGATTTTAATAATGCTACAGTGTTGATTCAGTGGACTGGCTTTTCACACAATCTAGATCCTAATGATATCACATAAAAAATGAAGTATAGTGGTAAGAAGGGAGAAATATATAGTCACCAAAATCAATTTCAGAGTTACTGCATCAGACCCATTAAAACACTGCCCTGTTTTTTTTGTTTTTTTTTTATGGTTGGCAGATTATAATTCAGTTTCCACAGATTTCATAATAACCTGTGAAAAGATGAAATTTTTAAAAGTTTAGAAAGCAAACAGAAATGTCACCACTTTCTTTTCTCAAATGAAGATGCTCTAATTCCCTTGCATATATTTCCAGCTCCTGTGAAAAGTTAATTGTGTATTGCAATTATTTAATTCGGCCTCAGACACAGAAATACACAGTTTGCTAACTTTGGAGGTGTAAATCAATCATCCATTAAAACATTATTTTCTTCTCTAGTAAGTTTGATTCATTTACGGGGGGGTGGGGTAAAAACCTTGGCATGGAACAGAATTATGCAATGTCATGAACGCATTAACATTTGGATCAAAATTTTACATCTTGTCAGACAGTAAACATAATAAATGGTTCAGATTTGCAATAAATAATTGTCTATTAATACCCTGGCATGGTGCAGCAAATTAAAGTCTCACTTCAGTGAGCACAGCTGTAGTCTGCAGGAAACAGCTATCTGAGAAAGAAGATCAGATCTCATAGTGCGGCAGCTCACGTTTAAATTCCAATGTTAGGGAAACAGACATTTGCCAAGGTAGGTAGTAAAAAAAAAAGACAATAACCTCCCACCGTACAAAGTACAGCCGAGATAGAAACATAGGGAAGGTATCTGCATGTCTTCCACAGGTCCTTCATGAGTTCTCTTTCTCAGTATGTAGTACTGTAAAAAGTTGTTGTCTTTTTTTTCTTTCTAACCCATCATTCCCTAATCCTGTCTGTTGGGTTCCCACTCACAGCTTTACAATGCAGACTCAGTGAGCAGAGATGTGTGAACCTGCTCAGATTCACTTTGCTGCAGTTTCGCTCGAGATTTCCAAAAAGTTTGAAAAACCTGTGTAACAGTGTTTCCCCTCCCCCACCCCCCCCCCAATCTCACATTGGCCCCTTACGTGACGAAACTGCCCCATGTTACATGTAATGTAGTGTGGTGCACCTGCTGGCTTGCAGAACTCCTGAGTCTTCCGCGGTGATATGGGGAAATACATCAGGACTGGCTCATGAGGTAATGCTGAGAACTACTCACTTCTGGTACAGCGCCTCCATCTCTTCCAGGTCCCCACGACAGCAGGGAGGAGTCTCTGAAAGAGAACCTCTGGGTGCAGCTTCTCCCTGAATGACTCCACTCTCAGGCAAGAAGGTTCTTTCATGTTGGACATTCTTTATTAACATCATTAGTGGCAGACTGCCCATCATTGCGGCCGGTCTCTAGCCGCTCATCATAAAGGTTGCCCACCTCAAGGAAGTCCCTGGACACCACTCCTAGTCAGGGCCCTAGAAGCTGTCCTTGCTCTTCCCTTACTCCCTAATAGAGTAAGGGGAATAGTCTGCCCATCTCTCCCCTAGGGAGGGCCACAATCCTTACCAGAGCCCTGGCAGTGTGTTGGGTTAGACAGTCTCATTCAGGTAGGATGAGACACTGACTAAATTCAGGAAGTGTCGCATACTATATAGCTTCAGTAGGCACCACCCCAGAATCACTGTAAGTGGACACAGAGCATGATGTCACTTCCTTCACTACACAATACACATCACAGGGGATGAGGGAAAACCTCATGATTACTCCTGGCAAACCTGCCCTTATCAGGGATTACTGCACAGGAGGAGAAAGACATATAACCCATAAACTACACATGGTTACACCTGCAAATATTTTGATGATGCCAAAATTCCAGCAAAACATGCTATTTTAAAATTGGGAAATAGCAGCCCTGCGACAGCTTACAAGTTTGATCAAAAGATGAAAGTGAAAGTAAACTGAATTACATGCAATGCCCACTGACATTTAGGCCTAGTGTCAGTAATCTCTGTTAAAACTGAGTTAATACCGCACAGGAGGGAGGGGATAGGGGGGGAGGGGATGAAGGGGGGGAGGGGATGGGGGGGAGGGGATGGGGAGGGAGGGGGGAGGGCGAGCTGAGACCAGGTCGTATTCAGTCTGCGCCCCCCTGCCTGCTCTAGCCCCCTCCTCGTGCCCCCCTTCTTACCTTGACTTCGGCATCAAATGACGCTGCAGGGCCACGTGATGTCGCGTTACCCCGCAGTGTCATTTGATGATGCGTCACCTAAGACAAGGTAAGGGAAGTTGCAGAGGCCTCGCACGATCCCCTTGCATTTCATTGAAATGCCTTGGGGAAGAGCACGGGGCCACTGCAACCACCACCCCCCACCCCCAAGAAAATCTTGTGCCCCCCCATATTTGTGCACCCCTGATCTAAGTCATCAATATTGTGGTAATATTTTCCAGGGCTGCAATATTTTAACACTAGTCGCAAAGCATTAAATATGTTAATTACTGCATCGCAATCTTGTGGGACGGTAATGTCACATTTCTATCATAGGGTTATGTAGTACATAACCTATGGTACAAACTACATTAACCTCTGTGATGCCTATGTCTACCAATGAATACCACAGGCATCAAATGAGTCTTTTTGGTTTGATTCCTGGGGGCATGTCCTGAAGAAGGACAGCCTTCATCCAGGATGGGGTAAGTGACCAATTTTTCTTACAGCTTCCCTTTGATTGCCAATGAGGCCATATAGGCTCCCATTGGGTGGCCCTAGGTAGCCACAGTGACAATCAATATATTTATGTTTGAAATTTATTTTTTAATAATTTGTAACTATTGTATTAATAATGTGGATTTTTTTTTTTTAGAACTGTATGCTTTTTTTTCTGTTGTAGTGTCATATAATTTGCAAAGTTTGGTAACATGCAAAAAGTTTGCACATCTGTCAGTGACCAGACCAAACCAAACCAATAAGTGCAATAGAGCAAAATAGCTGTCTTTGAGTGAATAGTCTGATTCGGCACTTCCATGCTTAGTTGCATAAGCTGTGTAATTCAGCATTCAATTGCTTTAGAGAGACATGTAAGTACCACACTAGCATACTCATCTGCATGTCATTGCCCAGAATCATTGCTTGCAGCTTAATCACTGTATGATATGTGAAAATTATATGAACAAAGTAGGTTTGGAGGAACCAGTGGAAAACATGCAAATCAATGCTAGAAAACAAAGATGGGCTGATACTAGGGATGTTCATTGCTCTTAATTGTTGTGTTCAAGGTACAATTCCACCAACTGTACATTTTTTAATGTTATCATCCAGGAGGTCTCTCTGAGTCCCAAGGTGATCTACGTTATCATACAGTAAATAATAGTTTTAAGGGCCACTGATACCTAACAAAGACAACGTAGATAGACCAGAACCACTGCTTTGAGTATATAATGCATAGGCTTAATGAAAAACCAATACCATGAATTAGTGAATAAGTACTTCAAGAGACCTTTTTAACAATCGTTACAAATGAATACAATTATATACAAATATTGCACAACTGTTATAATTGGATGTGTGAAATGTGACATCTGAAATTGTCATTATTCTAATTTTCTCTGTTTAAAAAATATTTTCCAGATTGGCATTATTCTTTGTATTTTTGCCTCACAAACACTGGAAGGAACTAACTTCTACTAGGCCATCTTCATCATGGTAATTAACAGTTTAGTACAATTCAGATGATTGACTGTTCCCATCAGCAGGAAGACAGCTTCAAAGTATACTAACAAGAGGCCCTCATGATTAGTAATATGTGAAATTAGTGAGTTATTTTACTGTATACGTGTACTGTAGTTTCTCCAGCACTTTGCTCACCTTAGTATGGACCGTTGTTTTAAATCCGGCTCATTGTCTGCTTATGTACTCGCACAACATATAGGGTTGGCAACTGCACATAATTTAGTGTGATTGTTCAACTCAAGCTGGTTGTGAAACAACATTTCCCAAGTTTAGTAGTGGCCATGTGTGAACTGGGACATACAGAGGAAGGGATGACAAGAAGGAAACAAAGAAATGAAGGCAGGTCATCTGATCACTATTCTATAATAATGTGGTGCAGTGGTGATAGCAGACAAACAGTGGTCCTGCCATTCACCAATCACCACCACTGCTGGTGAATGACTCGCATAGCTACAATGGGCCATATTTACTAAGACGTGCTAGAAGACACCTTATGTATGTATATCTTTATTATTTATCTATTCAAGAGAATGGACCATAATTGGCCATATCTGCAAAGCTGTGTTACTCTATAAGACACCCTCCATGCTAGAAGACACTATACAGCTTATTCATTTGAATGGGCGTAAATAACTATATATTCCCTGAGATGTGCTGGAAGGTATCTTAGGGAGTAACATAAATATAGACCTATATCACTTCCGGTGTCTGCTGCTAGAGCGCTCTACTCACCTAGTGCCGTCCTGCTGTGCCTCTGCCTCAAGCGTTGATTCTTCTACCAGCTTATCCTTTAACACCGGGGCCCACCTCCGCCGCCGCACATCATCTCCCCGCACCTGTCTCCATTACCACAAGTAGGTATGGATAGTGGGGGGTGGGAGGGGAGATCTGGGGAGGGAGATCTGATGATGATGATCAGGGGAAGATCTCATTTGGGGGAGAGCTAATGATGATGAGGGGGAGAGCTGATGCTGAAGAGGGGGAGAGCTGATAATGATGAGGGGGAGAGCTGATGATGAGGGAGAGAGCTGATGGAGGTGAGTGGGAGATCTAATGATGGTGATGAGGAGAACTGTGGAGAGATGAGGAGGGATGAGAGAGAGAGAGGATCAGGGACAGGATGGGGGAAGGGAGAAGAAAATTGAAGTCAGTATTAATATTAATGGGGCCCTGAAAACGTCTCCCAGGGGGTCCACGCATATCTCGCTACATCACTGCTTCTCTTCCCTAAAATATTACTGCAATGCTTGTTACGATAATTGTTTTCAGCCATTAGACATTTTTGAAGTTTCAAATCATCATAGAAATGTTGTGTTCATAGTTTATTTTCAGAAGCATCTTGGAATGTGCAGATTGAGTTAATTATTTGAGTTGCTTGATGTTAATATCTCCCCATTATATCTATTCTACTTAGTGGATTCAAATGTAAGTTGAGATTCTTTTATCATTTTAACAGAAGGACTATTCACCATATTTGATTACAGATATTGATTTATTTGTTAGTTATTGTATTTAGACTACTAAGGCCATTTACAGATTTATCAACATGCCTCAACATATATCAGTTTCCCTTATGCTGTAATAAATAATGTTTCTTGGAATGCTGTATT
Organism: Ascaphus truei; assembly: GCF_040206685.1. Lineage (NCBI taxonomy): Eukaryota > Metazoa > Chordata > Amphibia > Anura > Ascaphidae > Ascaphus > Ascaphus truei. The sequence goes on from NC_134489.1 coordinate 71,527,446, forward strand.
ATTGTACACGGTTTGCTTTGTAAACCAGCATGTGGTGTAAAGGCTTTGAATACATGGGATCCTAAACTTTTTATTATGCTGCTCAATGCCAGGAATACGTATTGGAATGGAAAGCAGACTTCCTGACTTTATAATTTATTGATGCAGGTTAGATAAAACATGCATGATGTGATTATTTCCTATTACATAACGTTTATAGATAACACGTCGCCATTTTTTTACAACAACTTTTCCAGTTTCCTCTTTGCAATGTTCTTACGGTAAAAGTTTTCTAAAAATCCTCAATGGCTTATTTTAACTAGTTGCACAATTCATACCATATTCCTACTGTCAAACCACCCTCCTGTTGTACAAAAAAAAAGAACCACAGCATTCATTATTCTATTACATGATGCACATATATATATATATATATATATATAGATAATCTATATATATATATACACATATATACAGGATAAAAGAAGTCTCCTCGTTTTTGGTCTTAAGTACCGTAGCAGTGATCTTGACCATTGAGGAATCAGTTCTATCTATTTCCCAACTTACCGTCAACATTAATTTTCTTCTGACTGTGGTTTTACTCTGGGTAGAACAGTATGAGAGTACCTTTGATGATAAAAGCATGTTGAATAGCAAAGGGGAAAAAACAGCAGGCGACTGCTGTAGCTAATCAGTTTTGCATCTGGTGTCAGCCATATCAAAGATAAATAGTGTGCTCATATTTAAAAAAGGCTTTACAGCTCACAGTCATCCTTACCCTCTTATACACATACATACATAGACACAGATGCCCATATGCTATGGGTGTCTTTTTGATGATGCCTCCATGAGGCAGGCACTTGTCATTTAGCTGTAGCACAAGCTGGGAAGGAATTAAATAATTTGAAGGGTACATGGAGTTGTACCCACTTCCTGTTTGTGCCCTGACCAATCACTCTGCTTGCACCACCAGTGCTGGGATTCTGACATCTCCCTTCTTCTGTGATTCAATAATAAAGTGGTACAGTACATGTATCATTCTCAGTCTAACTTCTATGTTGCCAGTGTTCATACCTGATATACAGTATGTTATCAATACAGATGTAGGGGCCTATTCAGGTAGCTTCGATAAGTGGCTTAATGCTTGTTAAGTGCACTTACCATGCGATTTTGCAAGCGTAGCTATTCAGAAAGCTTCAGGTTTTTTAGGTTTCAGTTATTCAGTTATATATTTCAGCTAATATATTTAAGTAATGGGATAGTTCTGGCTTTGTTGACATTTTTTGTGTGTCTATTTTTAACAGTGGCATTATTACTCTTATGTTCTGCATAATTTTTCTTCTTTGGAGGTTTGTGCAATTGAAGTAAAGTTTGCAGATATATATACATTTTCAGTATATTGTTATTTGTTTTTATATGTTCACTTTTGTCTTCAATATGTTATATGAGCTTTTCACTCTGCAATGACGCCTTGTTCAGGTGTCCTTACCTACTGTATTAGTTAATTTGTTTGAGAGTCAGCTGGTTCATCAGGTGGATACTCTATATCAAGGCATCACTTACCCTGACAGATCACTCTTTGACAAAGCGCCCTGTGCGTGAAACACGTAAGAGGATCTGTCAGGACTCTATCTGCATGTTTTTTAATCAATATTGTTTTCGCAACGGTAATTTTTGTCCATTGTTGCCTTCTTCAGCTGTGCAGCGGTTCCTTTCTTGGACCATTCTTCTGGTCTTAAGGAAATATTTTAAGATGTGTGACATGTATATATACTTTGTATAGACATTAGCATATCTCCCATGTTCGATGTCGCAGTGATAACATCAAAGCTACCTGAATAGGCCCCTTAATGTTTTAATAACAACAATTTATACATTACATAAAAGTAAAGAGAGAACTCCTGCACCTGAGAGCTTGCAATCATATTGTTGGTGTATGAGGCACAAGGAGCTGAAGTCACTTACTAAAGTTAACATGAAACTCACTCCTTAAACCTGGGTTTATTATGTCTAGAACCAGTTTCTAAACCATTAATCCTCACTTCCTTCCAAATAATATTTATTTTTAACTCTAGTACTATTTTTTATCAAAAAAAGATACTTCTAAGTTATCATCACGTTTTATGAAGGTTCCATGATTGTAACAAAATATTGACACAAGTTTTGAGTGTGTCAGTTTTCTGAATAGTAGAGGTATACTTGAATTTCATGACTTTCCATTTCTTCAATGCATGAATTATCTCCACTTCACAAACTCAGTCAGGAGATGACATTTTACAGATACAGTATATTTGTTTTTACAAATATTTTTTTACACTCAGTGAGTAAAGACACTGACTGGCACTGGGTTTGAAGCGGGGGAACCTGGTTCAATTCCCGGTGTCAGCTCTTTGTGACCTTGATCAAGTCACTTTATCTCCCTGTGCCTCAGGCTACAAAACATAGATTGTAAGTTCCATGGGGCAGGGACCTGTGCCTGCAAAATGCCTCTGTAAAGCGCTACGTAAAACTAGCAGCGCTATACAAGAACATGCTATTATTATTATTATTTCTCCATCCAGGTGTGACCTGCACCCGTGTTTACAACAATGTTATAAAATGTGACCTTTCTTCTCCCTCTTAACAGTGCAGTCTAAACTGAAATAATTGCCTGATATGTTATGGGTTAAAACAGGGGTGGCCAACAACAGTCCTCAATTGCCTCCAACAAGTCAGGTTTGCAGGATATCCCTGCTTCAGCACATGGGGCTCAATCAGTGGCTCAGTCATAATGACTTAATTGACATAATGACATAATTGAGCCCCCTGTGCTGAAGCAGGGATATCCTGAAACCTGACCTGTTGGGGCGCCTTGAGGACTGGAGTTGGCCAACCCTAGGTTAAAATATAGGTAATTGACCCTGATTGTAATAAGGAAATCTGAAATATATAAGGATTTTCAAAGAATATTATATGGGTGGGGAGTTGATTATAACCCGGCAGCAAATCTGGCGAAAGCAACTGCACCACATTTATCAGAAGAAACATTTTTATTAAATTTTAATAAAATTGCTTTACACTGAAAAATTTCAGACATTTATTGTCTCATTTTTTGCATTAAAACCCTTAATTTACAGGCAAAGTGTCAATCACCACTTTTTATTCTTAGATCTTTTGTGTGAAGTAATTATTATACAGTCATTACCCAAACACCTAAAAGTGACCACCGATAAGACCAGTTGTTTTTGACAGATACAAATAAGTCAAACTTTTCACTTTCAGGTTTGCTGAATCTTTCGATGGGGTCGATTTGCATGGATAAGTTCTTTACACACATGTTCTTGCCTGCCAAAGGAGTCTGCACCTGTAAATTTATATGCCGACGTAATAAGGTGGCAGAAACAAATGTACTGAATTACTGGAAACATTAATACCTACCGCAAGGACAAGATCTACAGCAAGGCTGAGACAAATGTTTAATTTTGAAAAGCTTGATATGAATCATTCATATGAACACCACAGCAGTACATGCATATCCCAGTCTTAATGTCTCCAGCCTATACAACAGTGGTGCTCAACTCCAGTCCTCAAGCCCCCCTCTTCCCCCCGCAACAGATCAGGTTTTACAGCTATCCCTGCTTCAACACAGGTAGCTTATTCAATCCCTGCTTCAGCACAGGTGGCTCAATCAGTCCCTGCTTCAGCACAGATGGCTCAATCAGAGGCTCAGTCTAAGACTAAGAGCCTCTGATTGAGCCACCTGTGCTCTGCAGCTGGTATATCCTGAAACCCTCACCTGTTGGGAAGGCTTAAGGACTGAAGTTGCGCATCCGTGCTCTACAATATAGAAAGAACAGGTATACAGTATTGTTATCATTATCTTCCAGTCTGCTGCTTCAAGGCACCTGAAAGTGTCTTTGTGTCTTTAAAATGACACTTACAGTTCTCATTTAAAGTGAATAAGGAAGGCATTCCAAACATTAATCTCCTTAATTCAAAACAATGCAAAGATGCTTACATTTTTTTCGTTTTAACTAATTGTTCCAAACATTTGTTGCAAACTCTTGCCAAGCAATACAAAGACCTTTTGAAATACATTGGTTACATTATAAATGTACTCACTTTGGGGAAGGCTCATAAATTTCAACTCCAGGCACAAGTTGGATTATATTCTGCCAAGCTCTACATAAATAAATCAGTAAGTCATTTTGGCACCCAGTAGGCTAGCAGGAATACGGTATTTTCCTACGTAAATTTTAATGCAAGATTATCTTGTAATAAAGATCCACAGGATGTTAGAGCAAAGGCTATTTGTCAGTTTGCATGGCCAAAAAAATGAGTTTTCAGTTTTTTGTGAAAATGTAATAAACTCATTCATCAAATTTGCTCCAATTATCACACAGTTTTCATAAATGTTTGGGTCGAACTGACTCGTAATATTTGTGTCTGGTGAATTTTTGTTGAGGTTATTGTAGGTACAGTAACTTTTTTGGTTGCCACAAATTTCCAAACAGTGTCGTGAATACGTACGTGTGCAAATTGTATAGCACATCTATACAGATGATCACTCTTTGTGGCCAATGGAAACATTTGTACATAATAGATTAGAATGATGTGACAGAGAAATTTAAAATCGACAAACAAAACAATTGTCAATTATTCAAACTTAGAAAGCTAATGGGGCCAATCTACTAACACGATCTTTGAAATTGTTTATTGCCTCAAACTTGTAGTGCTAAAAAGAAGCACCAACCGTAGTAAAATAAAGGTTATTATGCTACGTCTGAGGTTTGTTATGTGTCTATTTACAGTACATACGATGCATAGTCCATTGTCTGAAATGACGTTTGACGCACAGCAGTGTAGTTTTTATTTCATAACTAGTATTATTACATTTCCATTATTAGTTTTATATATTTTATAATAGCTACAGTAAACTATGAAAATAACATAGCATTTTGTTAACGTTCATAATGAAACATCTGTGCTTGATACATGGCAACTTACAGTAAAGCACTTCCCGCCTGCGCTTGCCATAAAAACACACTTTGTAGGAGTTAGTCCAGGTATAACTTAGCAGATGATTTTGACGCAGCTTCAACAATTTTTTTTAGTGCCTAGATACAACTTTTTAAAATACATGCCATTTCCATTTGTTCATTCTGTGCATCCCATTTGTTTGCATCAACATATTTGACTGAAAAACATTTTTATCATCCAGGTACATTTAAACCAATTAGACTGTAAGCTCCTCGGAGCAGGGACTCCTCTTCCTTAATGTTACTTTTATGTCTGAAGCACTTGTTCCCATGATCTGTTATTTATATTATCTGTTATTTATTTGATTACCACGTGTATTACTACTGTGACGCGCTATGTACATTAATGGCGCTATATAAATAAAGACATACAATACAATACAAAGGTTATAATTAAGAACAGACAAAATTGCATATTAATGTTTTGGTCCAACAGTTGCTTCAATTAATATGTAAATCACTATTTCTTCATTAAAACTGTTTGTGCATTTTTCCTCTGTTCATTCCTGATGGGACTGGCATCCAAACCTTGCTTTTCTCCTTTTGAAAAAATTATTATTTCTCTACGGTGTAGATCATGTTAACTGCCATTACCAGGAGGAAAGAAAAAGTACAATTACTCTCTACAACCATGTCCTAAATTACAATAATGAGTATATGTTCCTCTGGGTCAGAAGAAAATCTCTTGGCGGAATCAATGTTCTCCTTTTTAATGTTCCTCATCATTGAAAGGAGAATGGCAATTAAAATTTTAGGGCAGCAATATGGAGTCCTCTCTCATAGTTTATTTTGAACTGCCTAGGACATGATCCATGCATTGCAAAGAAAGGGGGAAATGATCTTGAACAGAGATGGGGCACATTGGCCCATATCCACAAGCTCCATTAAGTGACTTAATGTGACGTTACCTAATGTAATGGTTAACGCATTGACTTAGCATTATGTTATTTAGGTCATACCTAAACTTGGTGTTACATCCTCATAGGGCTTTTAGTGGATCTGGATGGGTGTACAGTAACAACACAGTCAGGTATAAATTAACTAACATACGGTAGCATTATTTCCAAGGGTTATTATTATAATTATGATTAGCAGCAGAACTGCAACATTGGGACACCCTGACCTGTATCACACTTCAGGTGTGGTACAGGATTGGCAACTAAGCCACGGACCTACCATAGGCACTGACAAAAGGACATCAGTGTGACGATTCTGGATTTGCCAGTGAATACCTGTGGAATGCCAGATGACATCTTGCTGGAGAGACCTGGTCCTGCGGGTTGGCGCTTGGGTAACATTATCCCTTGAAATGTTGTTTTAATTAATCCCTGATGTACGCAGATTACCTACTGTGTATTGTGTAACCAAATAATATTTTATTTAATGCACTATGAGCGTTGTGCGCTGTTTTTTTGTGTTTTTCTCTGTCTCTTATTGCCTGTCTACGGAACGGTTTCGTATAATATATATAAAAAATGCAGAGAGCGCTATATACAAGCACCAGGTGTTTAGCTCATTGAGCTTTTGCTGGACTGGAAGGGAACTGTGGTGCTGCAGAACGAAAGGAGCGTGAGCTGTTTTAGCCAGGGGGGCTGCTGAAGTGGATGCACATCACGACGGAGACACCCGGCGGCACAGAGAAAGATTTACATGCTGCAGCCACGAGACTACTGTTCCTGACTAACAGCATGACCATTGGTGTTCTTGTTCGATGCGCATGTCCTATCTCATTGCTGTGAGTTTTTTGATTTTAGCTTGTGATTAATAAACCTGTACAATTTTACACTATGGAGCCCCCGCTGTCCCCTTTTGTTTTATATACATACTGTGTCTTGGCAATGGTGAGCCAGAATAATTATATGTCTCGTTACTGGAGTTTACTACATAGTCGGCAGGTATCACACGGACTATGTGTGCCTATTATATTCTGTGTCCTCGGCCTCACACTCCCACCACTCACTCCATTCAGTCAATCAACACTCCTCCATCTTTCACACTCACAGTACACAGAACAGAGGCACACAACAAATTAACACGCAAGACCAACAAATTCCAAATTACAGAAAAATATTCACACAAGCACCCACACAGACAGACAATAAATATAACAGGACAACTCAATCAGATATCAGTATAAATCAATCAAACCTCCAGATCCCTGCAGCCAATTTGTTCTCTCTACCTCCCAACAGCACTGGCAATGTGTATGACGAAATGAAGGCTTTATACAGTGTGCCGACTAGGAAGTAATCTCGAGTGTGCCGCGCAATTTTCCAGGAACTACACGGCACCCGCGCCATTTTTATGTCAACGCGATCATTTAGTAAAGACACTAGCAACAAAATATTTACATACCGCGGGTTTCGAATATCGTTCAAATATTACTACATTTTTACTTAGATTAGTGATGTGAACGAATTGACAACAAAATTTCTGTAAACGAGATAAATACTCCAGTCTTTCACTGCTTGATGTATACGGGCCAAAGAGTGGAAGGGGAGTTTTGTTCTACTCTGCACAAACAAGGTAAGTCTGGAAGAGCAAGGTATATAGAATGTAGCCACGCTGGGTTTTCATTACCAGTCTGAGATAGTGCATAACAAAAGTTGTCCTGTGTGGTAGTGACAGCAGATTCTACATTATACCTATATTATACTGTATCTAAACTCAATAAAATAAATATAAAACAAATGTTGTTCTGGATTAAAGTGCAAGAGTGGATTCACCTTTCCAAAGAATTCAATCTTTCTATTTTTTTTTTTTTTTTAATACAAATTACCTTTACTTACCCCTTTAAATCATAATCACAGTATGGAATTATTCCATAGTACAGTATATTATTTAGCAGTATGTATTGCCTATTATATTTTGGGTATTACTGGGTTTTCACTTTCAGGTCAACATTTATCATATAAGGTTAGTAGAAGGGTTACAGTTATGCTTTCTTTCACTTTATTGGAACTCCTGTATATGTTGACAAGTGGGACTGCATTTCACATATAGGATTTTTAATATATTAACGTTGGCTGTGTTTGGTGCCATTAAGTAAATACTCATATTGAAAAATATATTATAAAAGGACGTCGCAATATCGTATGCATTTGTATTATTTCAAAACTAAAATACAGGCAACAGCACTCCAGGCATTTATACAGAAAGTCAGGGATTACTTGCATATATTAGCAAATTTTACAAATTAATTCATCTGGTTAAAAGTAAGACACGGGACACTGCTTTTTAATAATTGACATTCCACATGAAATGCAATGTTCTCGAAGGAGGAAATTGAGCTCTGGGTTGCTATTAGAAGCAGCAGAGCAGTAAGAGTTAGAAAGAAATGCCATTTCACATTATTCGAGTTACTGTTCCTGCATAACAACTATCTCATATTCAGATGAACTTCTTAAACAAAAGGCAGTCAGAAATACAAAAAAAAAATGTGGAAACTTCCAGCTAACAGTCATACTGGGCAGAATATTTAGAAATGTGTTTTATTGTATTTGGCATCAACCTTTTTATGTATGTATGTATGTATGTCTTTATTTGTATAGCACCATTAATGTACATATTGTATAGCGCCATTATGTCACTTTAGACCAGGGGTGGCCAACTCCAGTCCTCAATGGCTACCAACAGGTCAGATTTTAAGGATATCCCGGATTCAGCACAGGTGGCTCAATCAGTGGCTCAGTCTTCCTTAAACCTGCAAAAAAGAGACCCAGGCGCTAACTCTAACCAGGGACACTAAAGTGGGGGGGGGGGGGTAACCGAACAAAATAAATCAAACAATATTACCGTAATAGATGATAGCTTGTGACCCCACGTATGAGGGGTGCGTACCGGAATGTGAATTCCTATTGCTCAGACCCCACTAAGATCTATCCAAGATCCTTGGTATATGTGAACAAAAAGAGAAATAGGGGAGCAACGGACAAATCCACCATGTTAACTGAGCCCACACTCAGTGCATAAAACCTGACCTACTGGTAGCCCTTGAGGACTGAATTTGGCCACTCCTGCTTTTGAGTATCAATAAGTGATTGTAATACTTTGCAAAAAGCAGTATATGTTGAATAAAAGTGTCTTCATTTGTGTCCCATTAAAACTTGCAGTAGACTAAATACATATGACCAATCCTTTATTGATCAGCTGTTGGTCTGATAATGTGTGACATGGCTGAAGGAGTAGCTTGGTGGTAATGTCACTTTACAGTGGGTGATCCCTGTTCAAATCCCATCATCAACTCCTCGTGTTATATGACGATTGCAGCACAGTACATGCATCGATAAGTGGAAAAAAGCTAGTGCTTCACTTTAAGTACATTTTCGCTTTACATACATGCTCTGGACCCATTGCGTACGTTAATGCGGGGTATGCCTGTACTGGATTCTAAGATGCCCAAGTTCCCTTCTATATTCACTTTAAGTATTGTATTGTCATCCAAGTACTGTATCATTGCTCTTGACATTAGAGTGATTGAAACAGTAATCTCAGCATTTTTTTTTTTACATTAATGAAATCAAGACTCCTATGGTGCAGGACACGCAGTTCTGTAAATGTTTAGGGGAAACATATTCTTGTTGCTGGTATCAACAAGGCCCCTAGCCATAGTGCAAATCAATGGCAGTATGGACATTCTGTGATTTGCAATGCACATACTTTATATCCGTGCATTACAGTGCAATCCCATTACTGACCATGGCCATATTTCGTGATCCCTAGAAGCTCTGGGGATAGGGGAACATTAATTGTTCATATATCTGTGTTGGTACTAGAGACCACCCCACATAATTCTTAATATACAAGGGTAAAATAAAATGTATACAGACAGAATTGCTGATTTTAAGTTCTTTGTATGGTCATATTGTAAAGCACTGTGGATATGGTTGTTACTACCCCAAATAATATTTGAAAATAAACATATGTTAGCAATTCTGATTGATGCAGGGGTTCTCCAAAGCTGATACACATTAATAACAGCACCGGAGACCCCCAGCATGAATCCCATGCAATAAAAATGCATTTACAGGCAACTTCATTACATTAGCGGCTAATCGCAAGGGAATGAAGGGGTTAAGGAACAACAGCAGCTTTATTGGGAGCAGAGGGGGTTAGTGAAGCGGGTAGTTGGCCCTTCACTCACCCCTTCTCCCCAATAAACATTACAATATGTACTAACCACCAATACACAACCCACCCCCTGTGCCCCAACATAAAATCATAATTTATTTTTTGATACACAGGGGTTCCCGGGTGGTTTCCATGGGTGTCTGGGGCCCTTGGGTAGTTCCCACGGGTGTCCGGGGGCCCTCCGGTGGTTCCCACGGGTGCCTGTGGGCCCTCTGGTGGTCCCTGTGGGTGTTCCTCGTGAGTATCCGGGGTCGTCAGGTGTTCCCTGGGGGTCCTCTGGTGGTCATCTCCAAGGGAGATACGTCACATCCTTCAAACAACATGGCAATATCACATGGTTTTATCGCCAATGGGATTGAAGACAATCCCATTAGTTACTGTACCATGTGATAGGTTACCTTAGTTCAAAAGGATGTGACGTCACTTTAAAGGATGACATCACATCCTTTTGAATTAAGGTAGCCTATCACATGGTACAACAACCAATGGAATTATCTTCAATCACATTGGCTATAATACCATGTGATATAGCCATGTGGTTTGAAGGATGTGACGTACCTCCCTCATTTTACCTCAAGAAACCGACGAGACAACATCAGTGGGGATCTAACATGTGGTTTTTGGATTGACAGATGAAGATAGATGATTACAGAAAATAAAGAAATAATGACAGATAAAGAAAGAAGACGGTGATTGAAGATAAAAGAAAGAAGAATTTTGTTACCTGCTTCTGATCTTCAAGGTGGATGGTGTCGGATTGACTTTGATGACGATGCGGTACGAGAGCTTCCAGATACCCCTGGATTCAGAGGGCCAACAGTTCTAAAGGTAATACAAATATTGTATGTATGTAAATGTGTTTTTTCCAGGGTTTTTTATTGTAGTTTTTTCTTTTAATGTTTTTCATTATCCATTGACTGCTAATGTATTAATCTGTGCCCCTTTAGGGTACAGATTAAACCAGTGATAGCCAATGCATTTTTTGGCAAATGTTTTTTTCCGAGTGTTATTTTTTCTATTTCTGTTTATTGTTTGGATTACATTGTTTGTAGTTTTTATGGCTTGTTTTAATTCATTTGTCCGATTGATTAGCGTTTTTAATTAATTATTTATTTTGTTGGCTCATGGTTTGAATTGATGTGTTGGCTACTGGTTTTATTAATTAATTGATTTGTTGGCTACTGGTTACAATTAATTAATTGTTTTGTTGGTAAGTGCTTTAATTTAATGTAATTGGTTTGCTAGTGCTTGTATTTATTTCATTTGTTGGCTAGTGTTTTATTTATTGAATGGTGGTGTTTAGATGCTTGTGTATATGTTTTATTATTGTGTCTTTTGGGTCTCCATGCATTTTTATTAGGATGACCATTGACTGCTATAGTGGCATATCATGCCCATATTATATGGGTATGATGTACCACTATGCCAATCAATTGGTACAGGGTGGGTATAGTCATTCCAGGGCAGGTGCTTAGGCTTCCCGGGTGGGCAGAGGGAAAGGGTGGGTTAACCCCTTAATTACTATAGTGGCTATTAACCGTAAAGGTGATTAGAGGTTAGGGCCATTAGATTGTATTTTTTATGTATTCTTGCTGGCATCGGATGGCATGACACTGCAGTATGCTGACGAGGATGCCCTTCATGATGGCAGGGTTAAGTAGAAAGGTTTATTTACTTTATTTATGCTGCCTCGCTAATGTTTTATTTAATAATGGTCAAATTAGCTATTTTCCAAATCTGGATAATAGTTCTTTTGCCCATTACAGTTCTGTATGTGTTGGGGGGGAGAGAGGGGAAATGTCTTCCACATTTGTTTATTTGCAACAGGATTGTTACCGCAGGCCAGCGAGAACTACCTTAGGACCCCCCGACATCCACGGACACCACCCAAGGCCCCACGGACACCCACAGGGACCACTCGAGGACCCCTGGACACCCACAGGGAACACCTGAGGACCCCCATGGGGAACACACGCGGGGACCACCTGAGGGCCCCCAGACACCCATGGGAACAACCTGAGGGCCCCCAGACACCCATGGGAACCACCTGAGGGCCCCGAGACAACCATGGGAACCCCCTGAAGACCCCCAGATAGATGTGGAAACCACCCAAGGGCCCCATGACACCCGTGGGAACCATCCGAGTATCCCCAGACACCCGCAGGGACCATCCGGGGACCCCATTGGGCCCCTGAACAACCGCGGGGACCACCTGGAGGCCCACAGACACCCGCGGGACCACCCAGGGACCCCCACCGTCCTCTGGTATCCATCCTGTGTTTAAAAAAAATAATTATGGTTTTATGTGGGGGCACAGGGGATGGGTGTATGGAGGTTAGTACATATTGTAATGTTTATTGGGGCCAGAGGGGGTGAATGAAGGGCCAAGTACCTGCTTCAATCACCTCCTCTGCCCTCAATAAAGCTGCTATTGTGCTTTAACCCCTTCATTGCCTTAGCGGCTATCCGCTAAGTTAATGAAGCTGCTTTAATGTAATTTTTATTATTAGTGTACTGGAGCAGGGGGTCTCCTGAGCTGAACCGCATTGATTTCAGCCACGGGGACCCCCTGCTTCCCAAGTTACAGGCCCAGATATGGGGTGCCGGTATCTTATTCATTATTTAAAACCCTCGGTCACGTGACGCAGACAATTAAAAAATGGCTGCTATAACGACACTCGATGCCCCATACCATGGCCTGTAACTCGGGAAGCAGGGTTCGCTGAGGCTGAAATCAAAGCGCTTCAGCTCAGGAGACCCCCTGCTCCCACACACTATTAATAAAAATTACATTAAAGGAGCTTCATTACCATAGCAGATAGCCGCTACGGTAACGAATGTGTTAAATTTTTAATTAGGGTTTTATTACTAGTGAGATAAAGCAGGGGGTCTCCGGAGCAGAACCACGTTGATTTGAGGTCCAGAGACCCCCAGATTCCTGAGATACAGGCCCCGCTATGGGGTGCCGATATCTCCTATGCATTTAAATGTCCCGTGTCACGTGACCATGGGAATCAAATGCATAGAAGATTCCGGCACCCCATAACGGGGCCTGTATCTCGGGAAGCAGGGTGTCTTGGACCTCAAGTCAACGCGGTTCTGCTCTGGAGACACCTGTTACAATACACTAGTAATAAAATGTAAATTAAAAAAATATATTTTTTGGGGCGAGATTTGCGCAAGGAGAGGAGTCTCTCTCTCTCTGTAGCAGAAAGAACTCGCCAGGTGAGCCCTTTTCAGAGGTTTGATCTTCACATCGCCTGCTACTCGCCATTTTTGCAAATGTTGCTATCCCTGATATTCGGGCCTTTCTGCATACCGTGATAGCAATGCTGTAAAAAATGGCAATTTAAATAACCTGGCGGGTTTTTTTTATCGGCGCTTAGTGCATAGGCCTCTTAGACCCCTTCTTTAGTGGAAGAAGATAAGAACGTGTAACTCTTTATTCTGATCCAATATTGCAGTAATATGTTGATATTATAACAAATCATTTTTTTACAATTAAACACCTTACTTCCTTTAAAAAAATCTAAAATGTGATCTTTTGTTGCATGCTTTCCCCAGTTAATATTTCTTTGAATAGGAAATTGCAGAGCAAAACTTTTCATTATCATGTCATGAATATATTTGATCTCATGTTCTGTATACTGTACATGTTACCAGCTCTTTACATATCTACTTTCTAGTAAGAGTGAACAGCATAAATTATCTTAATTCTTGATTTTGTGATTAAGCAGTCATCTGTTCTAATACCGCATTGACAGTGATATAAGACTGAACAGTCTGCGTTTAGTCTGCAGAAAAGAAAAGGACATATTTTAAAATGTCAAGATATATCAGATACAGGTATGTATGAAATGGAAAGTTTGCATTTATTAGAATGGATAGTATTGAATATATATCATGATGCACATCTGATCGCGGTGCATGGCATGGTGAATGAAATGAAATGTTTATTTGCATTTAACGTAATAAAAAATGTACTACTCTTACAAACATCTTTGGCTGCGCTTATAGTGCCGGCGACGCGACGTCGCCCAAAAACAAATGCATTGTCACCGCCGCGTGCGCTTATAGTAAGCGAGACGGCGACAAAGCGACGTGGCGATGCGATTTTCGGAAGCCGGGAATATTTGATTTTTCAGGGTCTGTCGCCTCATGTGACAGCCCCTGAACCAATCAATGCCCGGGTCGCCCGCGCCGCCGCCGCAAAGCGAAATACAACTTTTGCTAGCGCCGACGGTGACGGGCGATGGCTCGCGTCGCGGTCGCGGGCACTATAGGCGCGGCCTTACACTTTTCTGATAAAGGGGCTTGTTAAGAGTAACGTTAATGAAGAATTTAAGTTTTCTTACTGTAAACAATCAATTGAGTTATTATGAGTAAACTTTTGTGAAACCACATGTTCAAACTAGGCATTGGCCTCTGCAAAGTTACTTATATATAGGAAGTATTGCCCAAGAATTTGACACAGCAGTAGGGTGACCATACAGTATGTCCCGGTTTAGCTGGGACGGTCACGGATTTTCATTAAATGTATCATATCAAAAAGTAAATATTTTAAATATATTGGTAAAATCTAATTAAAGAATGTATTAATATAAACCAAACCGTCATTTTGTTACACTCGAGAGTTTGTGTTATGTTAGGAAACTCAAATAATACAATATAAATGAGGGCGATATTGGACAAATACCATTATATATTTATTTTTAAGTGATGTAATTTGTTTTATAAATATTTTTTTAATGTCTCCCGATTTTCTACTATTGAAAATCTGGTCCCCCTACACAGCAGTAATGCAGTTACAATTAGCACTAATATGCTGTTTGGCATTTTTCTAGCAAATAAGATGTTACATTTGTACACTAATAACATGATATCATTCCCTATCTGCTCTATACCTTCATCTGTTTCTTTCTCTTCCTTTGAGGTTCACGCTGTGCAGCTCTTCTACCCTCTCTCTCTATGTGTCAGATCCCTGACTGTAAGGATCGGCGTTAGGTCCTGCCCCCGTGATGACACGGGTGACGCACTGCAGACCAGGGGGGCTACCCACAGTCGCCCTGCCACCAGACACAGGAGTACCTCCAGGTTTGGGCTTAGGCCCCGCCCCTGCATCCCGCCTCGAGAGGACACAGGTGACGCACCACACCGCGTCACGAGGTTAATCCCCACTGATCTCATATCACCTGCACCTGCGACCTAACTCTGCCCCCGTCTACTATTGGTCTAACCTCCTTTATATGCTCAGTCAGCCCTCTGGCAAATTGGCTGCGCATAAGACTTCATTGCGTATGAAGTGCTTACTGCAATCCCTGCCTACGTGTCTTGTATCTTGTATCCACAGTTCTTGTTTCGTTCATTGTCTGACCTTGGTTTGTACCTGGACCCCGACCATCTCCGCTCCTGACCACAGCAAGTACTACGATGATCCACATCTTTCCAACCCCTGACCACGGCAAGTACCTTCGACGATCCGCACCTCTCCGACCCCTGACCCCGGCTAGTACCTACAACGATCCGTACGTCTCCAATCCCGACCTGGCTAACGACGACCAAACTGCACTCTGGACGCGCTCACGCTGCTGGAGGTTGGTTTATTCAATCCCCACCTTGGCCTCGCGGCCACCTCCTGTCTGTGGTGAGCACTCCGTTACACTGACCTCTCCAGCCTCAACCTCCTAATTTCTCTCTAACGTTGAATCCTGGCTTTCCTTCTTTGTCTCCTCTGACTCTCCTATCCTTTTACTTGGGGACTTCAACTGTCATATTGATGATCCCTCAGTCTCTTGGGCATCTCGCCTTCTCTCATTAACCTCTTCATTTAGTCTCTACCAGTGGACCAGTTCCATCACCCACAAGGATGGTCACTATCTAGACCTGGTCTTTACTAAAAACTGTTCCCTTTCTGAATTCTCTGTCTCCACCCTTCCACTCTCTGACGATCACCTCCTATCATTCACCACCACTTATTTCCCTCGCCCCCTTCCTACCTGTTCTACTCGCCACTCTTGAGACCTTCATCAATTGACCTCTCTGCTCTGGCATCTGCCCTGAACACTATCCTCTTTTCTCTCTCTCCTTCCTCTGAACCTGACAATATTTCCAACTCCATAACTATCCACACCTCCTCTCTTGACCCTTCTTGACTCGTGCACACCCGTCCCTTTAACCCATGGCCTTGGCTAAATTCACAAACGTGCTTCCTTCGCACTTGCACTCGCACCTCTGAACGCCTTTGGAAGAAATCTCACACCCAGGTTGATTTTCTGCACTATACATTTCTTCTCACCTGTTTTAACTCTGCTATCTCTAAGGTCAAACAACACTACTTTTCTCAGTCACCAATACTCACCAATCCAATCCACGCTGCCGTTTCTATGTATTTTACTCTCTCCTCCCCACTTCCTATCCTTGTTTCACTTGTCCTTAAGTCTTTGCTGACCACTTAAAGGCAAGGTGGATGCTGACCACAAGGAGATTCCTTCCTCTTCATCTCTGCTTCTACCTAAACCTACTTCTTCTACACTTCACTCATTTTCTCCTGTTACAGGGTTAGAAGTTTCTAAGCTGATTTTCTCTTCTCGCTCTACCACATGCCCTCTAGATCATATTCCCTAACACTTTATCTGAACTCTTACTCCTGTCTAAATCCCCACTCTCACCCATATCTTTAATTCCTCAGTACTCTGGCATTTTCCCCTCCTCCTAAGCATGTGGTGATCACACCTATTCTCAAAAACAACCTAAACCCTTCGTGCCTTACTAACTACCGATCTGTATCCCTCCTGTGTTTTGCCTCCAAACTGCTAGAACGTCTTGTGTTCTCCCATATAAACAACTTTCTTAATTCCCATGCCCTCTTGGACCCTTTACAATCTGGGTTTTGTACATCTCACTCAACATAAACTGTGTTCACTAAAGTATCCAATGAGCTACATGGAGCCAAATCCCATAGTCATTTTTCCTTACTAATCCTGCTCAATATCTCTCCTGCCTTTGATGCGGCCAACACTTTTGTCTCCTTTTATATGCTAAATTCCGTTGGTATCTATAACAAAGCCTTATCTTGGTTCTCATCATACCTCTACCATCTCACATTTTTGCTCTCTATTGCTAACATATCGTCGTCTTCTGTTGATTTGTCTGTTGGTGTACCCCAGGGCTCTGTTCTGGGACCTCTGCTTTTCTCTCTCTACACACTAACACCTGGTTACCACATCAGCTCTTTTGAAATTAGAGATAATCTCTATGCAGATGATATGCAGATGTATCTATCCACCCCAATCCTCACACTTACAATCCAGTACCAAGTCTTTGATTGTATCCTGGCTATATCCTCGTGGATGACACTCCACTGCCTTAAAACGTAAAACAGCTAAAACTGAGCTCCTCATATTTCCCCATAAAGATAGAACAATATCCCCTTTTTCCATCACTGTAAATGGTTCTACCATCTATCTGTTCACCAAAGCATGTTGCCTAGGAGTGACATTTGACTCCACCCTTTCCTTCTACATTCACATTCATGATTTGGCTAAAACCTTTTGCTTCTTCCTCCGTAATATTGCCAAGATCCGCCGTTTTCTCTGTTACGCTACTGCTAAAACTCTAATGCAGGCCCTTAACCTCTCTCATCTGGATTATTGTAACATACTAGTAACAGGCCTCCCTGTAACACAACTTTCTCCTTTGCAATTTATCCAAAATTCTGCTGCTAGAGTAATTTCACTTTCTCTCAAAACAGTATCTACTCATCGCCTCCTTAAATCCATCTCCTGGCTTCCCATCAAGTTTTGGACCACCCACCTACATATCAGCATTGATCTCTCGCTATGCCCCCGCTTGTTTTCTGTGCTCTACCCATGACTGTCTCCCTTCCACCCCTTTCTCCTCTACTGCTCGCTCTCACCTTAAACCCTTTTCTCTCACTGACTACCTGTGGAACTACCTCACCGTCAGCATACGTCAACCACTTTCTCACCTCTTAAATGAAGCGCTCCAATAGCCAAGACTCATGGCTACTGTCCCACACCTACAGTCACTCCTACCAACGACTGCTTTCTACTGCACTTATTCGCTCACCTGCTGTCTCTGTAATTCTCCCAACATACCATTTTAGATTGTAAGCTCTCCAGGGCAGGGATTTCCTTTCCTAATTTTATTTGTTGCACTTATTGTACTATAATTCCCTGTACTGCATAAATACAGCTGTAGACACTATACAAATAAAGATATACATACATATCATGAACATATACTGTATGCTGCATCTCTACTTTGTTTGAGTTGTAGTGTGCATTGGGGTTTGAGAAAGAGAAGAAGAGGGGTTGAGAGAATCCAAATGTACTGTGAATAATATGCCTGAGCTTGCAAATGTATTGTAACTAAGCAACAAAGAGTTTGGGAAGTTGTTTTTTTTAGACTTTTATTACCTCTGATGAAGGGGTTTGCACTCTGAAATATTGTGTTTTCATCACACCACACCAATGTATCTAAAAAAAGTCATGTCTTCAAACCTAAGATGGAAGCTGGGAGCGGAGCATCTGTTTAAAGTATTAAATTTTGAACGTGACAGGCTGTGTGGATCACTGCCATTGTTTTCCTGGTCCTGGCGCCGCTGAATGTAAATATGCTGGGGGGAAAAAGAGAAAGTGGATATGCATATGGACTATTTTCCTAGTCTTACAATTTCTTTATTTGCATTGGAATGTTCTATTGAAAAAGAGAGGGTGAAAATAGGTCCATCACTTCATTTACACCATTTCCAATTCCTATACTTAAATGGGAGTGCCTGTATTCTTAGCCATATATTTTTGTAAATTACAGAAAATGCCACAGGTGTTACAATTAGGCTTTATAATAGGATACTGTATAAAAGTACAGTATTGAACATTTTTGTCCGTAAATTTAAAGTTAGCATATTTAATTTTAAATTGCTAACTGTATACTTCTACATACACATACAGTATATGGGGCATACCCAAGATCTTATTGTTGTTTTTGTTCTTCAAGTATTATTATTAGCTTTTATTTGCATGGCGCCAACATTTTCCGCAGCCCAGTACCTTGTAGGAGGATGGACAATAATATTATATGTCAAAACAGTACATATGTTTTAAGTCAAACTGAGACAATAGTAAGGAAGCCCCTGCTCGAAGGAGCTTATAAACTAGACGTAAGAGGGGGGAGACCCAAGAAATAGTGTGTGAGTTCATCTATCAACATCAGGCGAGTGTTGGATAAGTCTCCTTGAAAAAGTGTGTTTTTAGGAAGCATTTAAATGTATGGCAGGGGACAGTCTGTTTGTGCGTGGTAGAGAATTTCAGAGTTGGGGTGCAGCACGAAAAAAGTCTTGGAGGTGCGAGTGAGAGGATGTAGTAAGGGAGGTGGGGAGACTTAGGCCGAGTCCATAGAAGGACAGGCCGCGCTGAGCCGTGCGGACGCTCAGCGCTGAGCCCCTGCATCCTCAATGAGGATGCCTTGAGAGGGGGCTCACGCGAGCGTCCGCAGGCGTGCTGAGGCTTTGGAATTTTAAGCCGACAGCCAAGCTGTTTTTCAGCGCGCTGTCGGCTGAAAACATCCAATCAGCCTGAAGCAGCGTCAACGTCACGGCGCCGTGATGTCGGCGCCGTGACGTTGACATCAATGCGTCGCGGGCGATTGGCCCAGCGACGTCACTGCCCCGCCTCCAACCACCTCCCCCCCGCCTCCGTTCGCGCACGCTGGCTCGCCTGCAAGTCCATGCAATCGCGCAGACTTCAGCAGGCGAGCCTCAGCATCAGCGCGCCTCCGCTCTGATCAAGCCTGTATGGCCCCGGCCTTAGACTGCATGTGGAAGTGTGCTTGGAAATTAGGCCAAAGGTGTGGTGTTATGCATAACTCTTTAGGTGAGCAAAAGTGTCTTGAATTTTACTCTGTAGGGTACGGGTAGCCAATTTAGTGACTTGCAAAATGGTGCATCAGAAGAAGAGGTCAATGAGGTAAATTAGCCATACATGAGCATATAGAATGGACTGTTTATGACATGATAATGAAACACAATTATTTGATCGCCAGAATCACAGCCAACAGTACAATAGTTGGGTAATCACTGTGTATTTTCCAACATCAAGATCATTCGGAGGAACACAGCCAAGTTATACAAAGAGCAGTGTGGGAGAATGGTGTCTTCAATGGGAGTTTTGTGCGTTACTGCCAGGATCGGCACGATCCTAGTTTAATGTCTGGTATGGTTATGGCATGAAGCTCCCTGGCTAACAATCAAACTGAAGAAACTTACTTAACAAGGTACTTACATTTGACCCGAGCACAAGCAGAAAATAAAGTAAATTAAAAGATGATGTTCATTAAACCATTGGGACACCCTTATAAGTGTGACTGCAAATAAGCAAAATCCAGTCCAGAGTGAGGCAGCATTTATTTTATAAACTCTTCCTAAGCTTCAATATTTTACCGTTTCTTTTGGGTGTTAATTAATTTATGTTCCCACTTCTCCCAACTTTGACAGCTATTTTATTAAGCTGCAGCAACTTTCCATACAGGCTATAGCACTGTATGTGTTCGCTGTGTATCGCTGCACAGAAAGCACACATCCTACATTGCTTTAAAGCAGCCGTTCCCGTTGCCCTTTTTTTTTCTTTACTCCCTGTTAAAAGTAGCAGATCGCAATACCCTGCAGGGGAAACACAAAGGCGGTTTTAAATCTCACATATACACTGGCGGCACACTTTATTAGAGTGCGGCCAGTTCCGCAAGCCGGGAGATTTCCCGGCTTGCTAGTGGCATCCCCTCGGCGTGCCGCGCATCACCGATGCGCGGTCACGCGTCATCGGGTGCCTGCGCCCCCTGCACGCGCGTCCAGGGCTCCCCGAGGGAGCCTTGGTGTCCCGCGATGTGGGGGACGGCGGCAGGGGGTTCCGGGGGACCCGGCGGACCCGGAGAGGAGAGGGGGAAGCCCCGATCGGCGGGCCTCTCCTCCGAGGCTTCGGCGTGCGCCCGGGACATCCCGGCGCACGCCAGTTTACTGTCGCGGCCGAGACCGGGCAAATGCTCGAATAAACTCGGCCGCGACAGTACAGTATGGCAAATAGTAAGGCAAAATGTAATCAATTGTGGCTTTCTACTGGCCCACAAGACTAGGGTTGCCAGGTGGCTTCTCCAAAAATACAGGACACAAGGGTGAAAGATACAACGTGCTTGAGACACACACCCTTGCCCCTCTCTCCGCTCCATGCAGTTTCCTCCTCTCCTTGGCCCGACACCCAGGCTCCTGATACCTCCTCCTGGTTGGCTGCATTACTCAGCAGCAGCCGTCAATCAGGAAGAAGGAAGCTGCCCAGCCCCCTAATAACAGCCCAGCTCTCTCCCTGCACAGGGAAATCGTACGGACCCCCAAGCCAGTCAGGTCCCTATGTCCAAAGAGATAATACCGAACACATACATGTTCAATATTTCCTCTAATGTTTTACTGGACAGAGAGTCCAAATACAGGACAGTCCAGTTCAATACTGGACACCTGACAATCCTACGTGACAAGACACAGGGGATTTAAATACCAGGAAGTACCAGTGATAAATTTACAGATATGTATCTCGGAAACCTGGGAGGATCTCCAGAGCTGAAAATAGTACAGTTGAGCTGTGGGATCTTCTGGTTCCATCCTGGGGAAAAAAGGGAGGTCTAGTAGAGGGTACTGCTTCTTTAAGTGTGGGTATTTTGAGCCTTTTATAAAAAAAAGTGCTTATTTAAAGTGGACCTGTAAAAGATGTAATATTGCGCATTTAGAACTCTCATTTCAGTATGCAGAAAAATTACTGAGACTTCAGCGAGTGATGACATGACAGTGGTGACCACCCCCCATCCCTGGTGTGTGCTTGGTATGGCTAGGTGTTTTGACCCCCAGAGGAGTAAGAGGAGAGATTTATTGCTAGGCTTCTTAAGGGGATATACAGAGTGAGTCTTCCTCTTGCCCTCTATGAAGCGGTATATATTCCTTGGTTGCATCGAGAGTGTGGTAATATTATTTAGGTGGTTTATAAGGTGTATCATGAACATATAATTATATGTGCTATGACGTATGTAATTAAATAATAATAATAATACAGGTATAAAAAATATGTAAACTAAGAGACAACGTTGTGAAATGATAGTTTGAGGGTGGTAAAGGAATGTGATGGTAGTTTGTCACAGCTGTGCGGGTTTGGTGAGGTGTTGCCAGACTGTGGCCTGTGGCATTGGGATTGTTATGCACTGGTGGTCACAGGGGAGGCGGCGCTGCGCTCTGCCTGTGCGGACAGGACAGGTGTGTCTTCCTGAATGGGGGATATATTATGTTTGCTGAGAGTTATATGGCCAGCATGTAGTCACCAGGAGAGATGGGTGAATTTTTGGGACAGATTTGGATCCGCAGCAGATTGGCCAGTTCCTTCGGTCTGCGGATCAATCTCAAAAGGGGCGATTCGCGTTTTGAGGATTTTTTACAATTATTATTACCAATACACTCTGCGGATTCCGCAACCTGTGCTGAATCCGCGAATTGGATTCTATAAATCCGTCAATCGATTGTACCCAATGGCAGATTGTGATGAATCCTTGCAGATTAAAACTGACCAAATCCGTCCTCGGATTTTACACCGCAACACGGATTTTGGGGGGGAAATGGATTTGGGCAGATTCACCCATTTCTAGTCACGAGTCACATGCATGCGTGGGCTCAAGACATGGCAATGGACAGTCTAGCATGTTAATGTTGAGGTATGGTTATGGTTATTACATTAATAAAAGCTGTGGCCTTTTAACCCCCACACAGTGTTTGTGTATTTGTTATAACTGGGGGAAATCCTTAAGTCATAGTCACCGCTGCTTATTTTTATGTACAGGCAACAGATGGCATTTTCCATATCTGACTGTGATTTCTTGTCATGTAAAGATGAAAACATACATTGCTTACAACATTATACAGTAATCACTGTGCACATTCTGTTATAATTCACGTTATACTTTACTGCAGTTGAATGTATTTGGTATTTATATGTGTATTTTATTTTTAAATATATATTTAACTGATAATTAGAGTAACAAACCTCCTTTTGGATTAAAAAAAAAACATTTTTTTATGATTAAGAGTTGCAATGAACTCTAATAAAATCTACAATAATTTATACCCTGCATTAAAGTGTTTTGCATGAGAATATACACTGTAGTATGATACAGACAGACGATGAATTATATCTTTCATTAAAGGGTTTGCAATTCGGTGTGTTCTGGTATAAGTAGAGCAGTTTTTCTGTCTCGGTGAAGGTTATTTATTTTGAACATTGACTTCAAAATCTGTAGATACATATGCAAAAGCTCTACTTTAGCTATATGTTTTAACTTAGTATCACCTCTTGCTAATTATACCCTAGCAGTATTTTACCTGCTGTCAGGGGATGATAGGTGAACAGTAATACTATGGCTGTCACTGAGCAATGTGTATCTTCCTCACACAGGCTGTAAAATAAACATGTTTTTATTATTTAAAATAGAAATTGCTTAGTTCAAAGCTCACTGGAGACACTGCATCAAATGTGATATATACAATGGGTCTGATTAAAGAAAACCAATTACATATGAGATATGTGATTTTGCCAAAGATCTTTTATGTGAAAAGCTAATATTCATATCTAGAGGTTATATTTTTTTTTTCTTCTTCAAAAAGAGACAAAGACTACTTATGCAGATTCATGCAGACATGTGATGGTTGAAAGCAAGATTAAATTGTGTGACATGGAGCAGTAAGAATAATACTTAACATTTATACTATCAGTATCTCAACCTAAGACCTTAAAAATACATTGTACTAAAAAGTTATGTTCATTGCGAATTAATTTTCAAGTTTACAGTAAATTTGTAATATAGGCCTGTGCAAGATATTCAGTTTCTACTTACTTACAGGTGCATTTTAATACAGAGTTACAATAATTGCTTTAGCAAATCAAAGGTGATTTTAGAGTACCTGCAAAAACTAGATCATAAAAATTAGCTATATACCAAATTATCCTATGAACTTTTTATATATTCACCAGGCCTTTTTGTAGATCTATGTGATACGTGAATTATTTTGATTCACAAAGTGAGGGAGTCAACATGACACATTTCCGTTATTTCTTGTGATGCTTGATACAGTATGCATGATTTCAAGGAACTATTACACATATCACTGCCAGCTCTAAAAAGCTATAGGCAGCAGACACAATCATGCAGAATGCTGAATAGACATACAGCGGGCTATGTACTAAGCTACGAGCTTTTGCGCTGGCCAGAAAAAAATGAGCATGTCCAATAAAAAATGAAGCCGGCGGCGCGATTCACTAAGGCCATCAGCCCATTTTTTATCGGATGTGCCCAAAACTGGCTTATCGTGCGTGCAATGTATTTCCCCCCTGCTAGCGTTCTTAACCTTTACGTACGCTAGCTGATAGAAAAATAAACCGCTTGTAACATTTGCAAGGAGATTTGCCATCTCCATGCAAGGCTGTTACAGGCGATCGTACAATAAATAAATACATTTTAATTATAGTGTACATGAGCAGGGGGTCTCCGGAGCTGAACAGCGTTAGTTTCAGGTCCGAGGACCCCCTAATTCAGGAGATACAGACCCCGTTATGGGGTGCCGGTATATCCCCTGCAGAATTTCAATGTCCCGATCACGTGACGCGGACGCTTGAAAGTGCAGGGGATACCGGCACTTCATAATGGGGCCTGTATCTCCTGAAGTAGGGGGTCCTCGGACCTGAAACCAATGCGGGTCAGCTCCGGAGACCCCCTGCACATCTACACTATAATTAAAATGTATATTAAAAAAAGAATTAACAAACATCAATACACGACCCCCCTCCCCCGTTCCCCCCTCCACCCTAACACATACAGTACAATAATGTGCAAAATTACTATTATCCAGATATGGATAATAGATTATTTGCCCATTATTAAACACTGCATTAGCATACCTAAATAAAGTCAATAAAAATAGCAGCCAGCTAATCCAATGAATACAAGCAGTAACAACATCAACAATGAATTAATTAAACCATTAACCAATGAAACCAATTAATTCCTTAACCAACTCAAAATTAATAGTAACACTAACCAATCAAACCAATTAATTACAACAACATTAATAAATGTAAACATTAAAAGACAAAGAAATACATTCAAACTATCTCTGAAAGAACCATAAAACGCATTAGCCAACATAATACAACATTAACTACAAACGAACATCAATCGCAAACATTTTATTACATTAAGCATGAAAAAAACAAACAATGACATCCACATAAGAAACTGACATAAAAAAACCAACAGCAATACCAAGCCAGAAATGCCCCCCAAATATTGTCATAATAATGTATTAATCTGTACCCTAAAGTGGTACAGATTAATATATTATCAGTCAATGTGCCTCCCCCAAAAAATCAACAATCACATCCAATGAAAAAACCTGTAAAAAAAAGACATTTACATACATTCAATATATTACTTACCATTAAAAGCGGTGGCCCTCCGACTCCCGGGGAAACAGGAAGCTCACGTACCTTGAAGGCCTCCAACAGCATCCGATGCCATCCGCCATGAAGATCCGGATCAGGTACCCAAACCTTCTTTTTTCTTTCTTTAATCACCTTCTTCTATCTTCATCTGTCACCATTTCTTGTTCTTCTTTATCTTCTTTCTTCATCTGTCAATCCAAAATACCCCATGTTAAATCCCAGCCAATGCTGTCTCGTCGGCTTCTTGGGCTCAAATGAGGCGTCATGGCCTTAAATAGGGCTTGTGACGTCACATTTACCCTCAAAATGGTTAACAGCCACCTGATTGGCTGTTCAAACCATGTTCCGACTTTAATTTTTTTTTGACATGACGTCACTTAAAGGGAATGATGCCAGCCAATCAGAATGGCTGTGCTTCTTTTGCCTTTAAGATGACGTCACGAAATCCAAGATGGCCGGCATCACATGGTATTTCAGCCAATCATAGAAATACCATGTGACGCCGGCTTCGTGACGTCATCTTAAAGGCAAATGAAGCACAGCCATTCTGATTGGCTGGCATTCCCTTTAAGTGACGTCATGTCAAAAAAAAATTAAAGTCGGAAAATGGTTTGAACAGCCAATCAGGTGGCTGTTAACCATTTTGAGGCTAAATGTGACGTCACAAGCCCTATTTAAGGCCGTGACGCCTCCTTTGAGCCCAAGAAGCCGACGAGACAGCATCGGCTGGGATTTAACATGGGGTATTTTGGATTGACAGATGAAGAAAGAAGATAAAGAAGAACAAGAAATGGTTATAGATGAAGATAGAAGAAGGTGATTAAAGAAAGAAAAAAGAAGATTGGGGTACCTGATCCAGATCTTCATGGCGGATGGCATCGGATGCTGTTGGAGGCCTTCAAGGTACGTGAGCTTCCTGTTTCCCCGGGAGTCGGCGGGCCACCGCTTCTAATGGTAAGTAATATATTGAATGTTTGTAAATGTCTTTTTTTACAGGTTTTTTCATTGGATGTACTTGTTGATTTTTTTGGGGGAGGCACATTGACTGATAATATATTAATCTGTACCACTTTAGGGTTCAGATTAATACATTATTATTACAATATTTGGGGGCATTTCTGGCTTGGTATTGCTGTTGGTTTTTTTAATGTCAGTTTCTTATGTGGATGTCATTGTTTGTTTTTTTCATGCTTAATGTAATAAAATGTTTGCGATTGGTGTTCGTTTGTAGTTAATGTTGTATTATGTTGGCTAATGCGTTTTATGGTTCTTTCAGAGATTGTTTGAATGTATTTATTTGTCTTTTAATGTTTACATTCATTAATGTTGTTGTAATTAATTGGTTTGATTGGTTAGTGTTACTATTCATTTTGAGTTGGTTTAGGAATTAATTGGTTTCATTGGTTAATGGCTTAATTAAATAATTGTTGATGTTGTTACTGCTTGTATTGATTGGATTAGCTGGCTACTGTTTTTATTGACTTTATTTAGGTATGCTAATGCAGTGTTTAATAATGGGCAAATAATCTATTATCCATATCTGGATAATAGTAATTTTGCACATTATTGTACTGTATGTGTTAGGGGGGTGTATTTAGTTAGAAATATTGTTTAGTATTTTTGTTGACACAACATTGGTACTGCAGGCCTGTGGGGACCCAAACGGCCGCGGGGTCAGCCGGGGACACCCGTGCGACCCCCAGCCTCCCTCGGGGACCCCTGCGGAGTCAGCCGGGGACACCCGCCGGCCTGTTGTATTGGTTTTGCGCCTGCAAAAAGGTAAACAAAGAATTTTTTCTAAGTCCATCTTTTTTTATCACCTGCCTTTAGCTGGTGAGCTTTATTCAGTGCAACTTTCACGTACGATCAGTTTGCGTTGCTTAGTGAATCCCGCAGAAGGGCAGGATTCAGCGCAAACAGCTGATCGTACGAGCAATGTTGGACTTTGAAAAAAATTCAAGAAAAAGCCCGTTTTAGAGCTTAAAGTGCCTGTTTGCGCGGCTTAGTGCATAGCGCTCGGCGGAACTTCACATTCTAAAAGCACTTTGCGCTCTTAAAACAACTTATCACTGCTTAGTGCATAGCCCCACAGTCTTAGCTCAAGCTCTAAACCCAAACCTACTATTTACAGTGTACAATATATAATACAGTGTGTTTGGGTTTTGAGGTTGCTGGTATGTCTAAATGTAAATTGCAAACAATTTTGTTAGGTCTGTCACCCTTCCTCCTTAGTTTTAAGCTCACCCATTCCCACTTCTATTTAATCAGTATATCCTGGTAAACACATGTGAATGAATAGTCTATTAAGAAGTGCAGGTAACCTTTCCTGTTGCAACAAACATGGGAAGTATAAATATTTTTTCTTGCACCTTATTTTGTAGAGCTTTTTGCACTATATTTAATAGGGCAGGTCTGTTTTTTAACCAGTTTTAACTGCACTGAACAGTAGCTCATACACAGCACATAAAACGCTTCTTAATTGTAACCCTTTAGGTATTGCATACATGTCAGGCACCCAATACTGTTGGCCACCTACAGTAGTTGTTTTGTTTACTCTTCTATCTATGCAGTGGAAGAAATACAAAAGACAGTATAATATCGGTAGTGTGGGACCTGCTAAGAGGCTTTTACATTGACCATGGTTGTAGGCTTGAAATGTTTTGGCCAAAGTATTTAACTAAATGACCCATACTTATGAGAAGAGCAAACAGAGAAAAAACAGACAGCAATAAACTAAATAATGTGTCATATTGGATGTAGCATTGGGGCTTGTTCTTCTTTTGTAGAATACTGAATAGCTAGTTTTCAAGAAGTAACACAAGTTAGAGAAGCAAAGGAAGAGCAGGAAGCCATATTTTCTATATTGCAAGTAAAACAAGAGGAGATCTTTTCCTGGAATATTGCATAGGAATGGACGAAGAAAGACATTTCCAGGAATGCCCACAGCCTGAAATCTGAGAGCCACTAAAGCAGGAGTGGCCATATCCAGTCCTCAAGGGCCACCAACAGGTCAAGTTTTTAGGATATTCCTGCTCCAGCTCAGGTGGCTCAATTAGTGCTCAGTCAATGACTGAGCCACCTACCCTTAAGCAGGGATATCCTTAAAACCTGACGTGTTGGTGGCCCTTGAGGACTGGAGATGGCCACCCCTGCTCTATAGCTTGTGCTCCACAAAATCATTAAGACATATTGGTGTGGGACTCCATAATTTACATACTTGCAAATAAATGCCTGCACTGAGAACAAGGTTTCAAGTCCCATGAAATCTGTATGAGACGAAGCACAGCAACAGCAGGACAAAAAACGGAGGATCAACCATGGGTAATTCCCATAAAAAATAGAATTTATTCAGCTCACATGGACAGCTTGACAGATGACACATGCGCGTTTCGCGCCCCATGCGCTTTATCAAGGTGTAAGGTAACAGCAAAAGACTTACATTTTTATAGCTGCCGGTGCCGCGGGAGTGACGTCATCGGCCCGCGACCCCCCACTTTGTCGCTCCCTGGCCGTCACAGATAGCGTCACTCTCCATTGGCTACTGGAGTCAGCTGACCCCCAAATAGAAGATCAAAACGTTACATTAAGATTAATGACAATCCCATAGGAAACCCTACACAGACTATTAAAATACTTAAATTCAACACAGAAAAAGAATAACATCATTGGAAAACCTGTAAAGAAACTTGAAAAGATGTAAAATATTTAAGAATGTAACTACAACAACTTGCCAAAAATAATAACACTCAAAACAACAAATCACTAAAATAAACCAATAAAAAAAAGAAATACATATATACATAAATTATTATAAACCCACAGAGTCTAATATATCTATATACTGAAACATAACTGTGGTTATAATCCTCCACTAATTGATTATAAGTATATGCAGTGTTCGACAAATCACCCAAAAATCTACTCGCCCAACCAAAAAATCTACTCGCCCACAACCCCGCCCCTAGTCCCGCCCCCAACCCCGCCCCTAGTCCCGCCCCCAATCCGCTTTAAAATAAAATATATAAATAAATACATTTAATAAATTCCTAGTCAGAACAACATTCGTTTTTGACAAATGTATTTATTGTATTACATTATACTACAATTAGTCCTTGTTACGTGTGTGTGTGTGTGTGTAAATGTCGGATCTAGAATTAAAAGCCAGGTGTGAATGACTAGTTTCCTGAACCCCTTAACCAGTGTCTGGATGCCCCCGCTTCACAATATCTAAAGCAGCAATCCCACCTGGGATCTCACCTGATCCGCAGTCCCTCAATGTCCAGATACCCTCATTCCCGCAATGTTATACATTGGAGGGGAGGTGTTCCCTACCTGTCTTCTGGGTTAGGGGGGTTTCCGATGTCTTCCGTGTGAAGCTTGAGTCAGATCTGGAAGAAAGCAGTATAGGGCAGTTAAGATTTCGGTGTAGTATAGGGCAGTTAAGATAAATAGGGTAAATAAGAGATCCAGATCCAGAGTGTGAATGACAGAGAGAGAGAGAGAGAGAGAGAGAGAGAGAGAGAGAGAGAGAGAGAGAGAGAGAGAGAGAGTGTGAGTGACAGAAAGAGAGTGAGAGTGTGAGTGACAGAGAGAGTGTGAGTGACAGAGAGAGAGAGAGAGTGTGGGGGAGAGAGAGAGAGTGTGTGGGGGGAGAGAGAGAGAGTGTGGGGAGAGAGAGAGAGTGTGGGGGGAGAGAGAGTGTGGGGGGAGAGAGAGAGCATGTGGGGGAGAGAGAGAGAGAGTGTGGGGGGAGAGAGAGTGTGGGGAGAGAGAGAGAGTGTGGGGGGAGAGAGAGTGTGGGGGAGACAGAGGAGAGAAACGGTGGGTGACACACACAGAGGGTGGGTGATACACAGAGAGAGAGAGGCTGGGTGAGTGACTGGCTGGGTGTGTGGCTGGCTGGGTGAGTGGCTGGCTGGGTGAGTGGCTGGCTGGGGCAGGGGTGACTGGGTGGGTGGGTGAGTGACTGACACTGACTGGGGCAGGGGTGACTGACACTGACTGGGGCAGGGGTGACTGACACTGACTGGAGCAAGGGTGACTTACACTGACTGGGACAGGGGTGACTGACACTGACTGGGGCAGGGGTGACTGACACTGACTGGGGCAGGGGTGACTGACACTGACTGGGGCAGGGGTGACTGACACTGACTGGGGCAGGGGTGACTGACACTGACTGGGGCAGGGGTGACTGACACTGACTGGGGCAGGGATGACTGACACTGACTGGGGCAGGGGTGACTGACACTGACTGGGGCAGGGGTGACTGACACTGACTGGGGGTGGGGGGTGACTGACACTGACTGGGGGTGGGGGGTGACTGACACTGACTGGGGGTGGGGGGTGATTGACACTGACTGGGGGTGGGGGGTGACTGACACTGACTGGGGGTGGGGGGGGTGACTGACACTGACTGGGGGTGGGGGGTGACTGACACTGACTGAGGGTGGGGGTGACTGACACTGACTGGAGGTGGGGGGTGACTGACACTGACAGGGGTGGGGGGTGACTGACACTGACTGGGGGTGGGGGGTGACTGACACTGACTGGGGGTGGGGGGTGACTGACACTGACTGGGGGTGGGGGAGTGACTGACACTGACTGGGGGTGGGGGTGACTGACACTGACTGGGGGTGGGGGGGTGACTGACACTGACTGGGGGTGGGGAGTGACTGACACTGACTGGGGGTGGGGGGTGACTGACACTGACTGGGGGTGGGGGGTGACTGACACTGACTGGGGGTGGGGGGTGACTGACACTGACTGGGGCAGGGGTGACTGACACTGACTGGGGCAGGGGTGACTGACACTGACTGGGGCAGGGGTGACTGACACTGACTGGGGGTGGGGGGGTGACTGACACTGACTGGGGGTGGGGGGGTGACTGACACTGACTGGGGGTGGGGGGGTGACTGACACTGACTGGGGGTGGGGGGTGACTGACACTGACTGGGGGCGGGGGGTGACTGACACTGACTGGGGGTGGGGGGTGACTGACACTGACTGGGGGTGGGGGTGACTGACACTGACTGGGGGTGGGGGGTGACTGACACTGACTGGGGGCGGGGGGTGACTGACACTGACTGGGGGCGGGGGGTGACTGACACTGACTGGGTGGTGACTGATTGGGGTGGTACCTCTGGTGTGTCACACATTCTCCCATACACACAGACACACACACACACACACACACACAGACACACACACACACACACACACAGGGGGGGGAGGAAAGGCCACGACCAGCACCACCACCACCACGCTCCTCCCCCACCCACCCGCGCCCATCTCCCGCTCGTGGGAGGGTGGGGGGCAGGCCGACATCCCCCCCCCCCATACCTCAAGTGGGCGTACTATTGGGAGGTGGCAGGCACATTGCGAGGTGTCCCCCAGCGGGCACCCAAGGGGACAGTCAGCCCCACCGTGGCCGCCACTGCCCTGCTCCCCTCGCCGGCATGAAGCTTGTGGTCGAGCGGGCAGACGGCCCCCCCCCCACACCTCATGCTGCGCCGTCATGAAGATAGCTGGGCACACTCTCCCATGCACACACGCACCCATGCATACACACAGACACACACACGACAGGTGGAAGAGGAAAGGCCGCGCGACCACCACCACTGTCCCGCTCGCCACCCCCCCCCCCCCCCCGTGACCATATCCAACCCCGCGCGGGGATCGGCAGGAAGTCGGGGTAAGCGGGGACAGGGACAGAAGGGGGGACACCCCCCTACCATCTGCCCCGCGCAGGAAGCGGGGAGGAGGCTTGCAGGAGGCAGGGAAGGATCAGAGGGGCCGCAGCATGCAGAGATTGGAGAGTACTCTCCGGCCAGAAAGAATGGCCGCTCGTTGGGGGCGGGCTCATATAGAGCCTGGCCGCGCGCCCACAAAGCCTGGGAGCGCGCGCCAATCAGCAATCAGGTAGGTGGAGTTTTTGTTTTTTTTCAGCGCGAGCAGGGAAATTTTAAAAAACAAGCACGTGTTCTGCTTGGGCCAATATTTACTCGCCCGGGGGTTAAATCCACACGCCCCGGGCGTGTAAATGTATAGGATTGTCGAACACTGAGTATACAGTATGTATTGAATGAAATATAGAAAAAACTAATATAAAGTAAATATTAAATAACATATCACCAGATAAATATAATAACATACTTATATAACAGCAAAATAATATATTTAATAAATACCCTATTTCCTCAATTCTAAGACGCACCTTTTTTTCGATTTTCATATGTCTGAAATCGGGGTGCGTCTTAGAATAGATGTATTAATAAAAGTGTCTACAGTACTAACCCCCTCTTTTCACTTAACATGTTTCAGGAGAGGTCCCATGTCAGCCGCGGACGAAGTGTGCTGCGGCGGCAGGAGAGGTCCCCTGCCTGCAGATGGTTGAAGATGGACAGCGGGCGGGAGTGCGGTGGCAGCGGCAGGACAGGTCCCAAGTCTGCAGGTGAATGAAGATAAGAAGACAGCGGGCGTGCGGTGGTGGAGGCGACTAATAGATCATAATAGCAGGAGCATAGCGGCATAGGGGAACGGCTTGGGAGGTGCACCTAAGTTGACCGGTGTCTGACTTCCGGTTACAGTTTGCACCTCCCAAGCCGTTCCCCTATACCGCTCTGCTCCTGCTCAGCTCTCCTCCTATTATGATCTCCTGCCGTCACCGTACGGCCGCTGTCTTCTTATCTTCATTCACCTGCAGACTTTGGACCTGTCCTGCCGCCGCCGCACTCCCGCTCGCTGTCTTCAACCATCTGCAGACGTGGGACCTCTCCTGCCGCCTCCGCCCACTTCATCCTCCGCTGACATGGGACCTCTCCTGAAACATGTTAAGTGAAAAAGTAATTTTCCTCGATTGTAAGGGCCAAATCAATGGTGCGTCTTACAATCGAAGGCGTCTTACAATCGAGGAAATACGATATCAAGAATCTATCTTATGCAATATGTATATATTAGTGAAGAATACATGGACCAAGATACAGGCATCCTAAAAGGTATACAGTATGTGAGAGATCCCTGCCTTAAGTGTATGGAGAAAAATGTATATTTATTGATATTTGTTTATTTAATTATGCACATGGGTGTCCATACATGTCCTGTGAGAAAATATTTCAGACATCACCATTATGAAAAACAATTTATTAACTGATAATAGATAATAAAATAAGCACATTATAGTAAAACAATTGACCATACAACAGGGCTCCGTGTTAAAATGGACAAGAAGCAAAAGGTGACACTGTGTGCTCATTTGCATGTCATTACCCAGAATCCATGGCTGCAGTGGAAGCACTGTATGCTAGAAGATAATGGTAAAAAGCAGGGTTGCAGACTTATCTGAGACATTTTTTTTTTTTTACTCACCATAACTTATTTTGTGTTTGGTTTTAGCCACTTCCAGATTCACACTGATAAAAGGTTGAAACCCATCTCTCCTTGGAGAGAAAAGGTTATGTGGGGGTTCCCCCTGAGTGGACTCAGACCCTTCTGCCTCGCCTTCTGGCTGGGAAGAGGAAGAGGAGATGGAGGGTTGGGACACTAGGCTTCGGCTGAAGACCCATTGAAACTCAGACCCTTTTTGTCTGGCCTTCTGGACGAGAAGGGAACGAGCAAGAAGAAACTGATTCTTCGGATGAATAATCCATGGAACATGCCAGAAATCTTCTGGGCCTTTATGGCTGAAGACACACTGGATAGACCAAGGACTGGACCGACCTTCGTAGAGGACAGTCACAAATAGGGAGCACCTGGTACCCTCTGTGGACCATGAGGCATGGTTTTTAGAGTGATCACTTTCACTGCCCGTGCTTAAAAAAAAAACAAGCTCTGTGGTGCTTTTCGGACTTTTGGCTAAGATCAAGTGTAGAGTCTGTCCTGTGAAGGATTGACTCGCATGGATACACTTGATTCAATGGTCATGGCTGGGAAGATGGACGCAAAGAAGCTCAAGCTTTTTTACTCTGGAGCACCCCAGGACTTGTAAGCCTGGTGGAGGTCCAAGTCGCTGCACATTCGGGTTGTGATGTGGCTTCACACACATCACTACAGCATTAGGCACCGGCACAGATTAATTTGGCAAGACTTTTACGTTTCCTGCACTAGCACCTCCCCTGGCCTTTTGGCTTGGAGGAAGCTGAATATTTTTGTACCTGCCTGGCCTTTTGTCCGGGGTGCTCACGCACAGACATTCAGCACGTGATGTCCTGTAGCAGTGCACCCCTTTATACAGCACTTACTTTGTGTTTGTGTGTGGAGGAGATGCAGTTATGCATGGCTCGTCAACGTCTCTCTTCTGAGAGAAAATGACCTGGGTGAGTAGGGTCCGGCAGAAAACCAGTCTAGGACTTTCTTGCTGGCCTCCTGGCCGAAGAAAGGAAGAGGAGGACGTCCAGTACCCGGATGGAGGATGGCATCAAAGAGCCCGAGGAGCTTCCTGGTCATCAGGCTGAAGATCCTTGGGAGGAGTAACAGGACTTGTTTGACTTCGGTAGGACAGTCTCAAGCAAGAGCACCCAAGCCATGGGGAAGCACCCAAGTCAAGGGGAAGGGAATAAAAAAACAAAAAACTGTATGTGAATAGCTTATGCATGTCTTTAATTCAGGCTGTAGTGCAAAAGCTGTGTAAAATGACAGGCCTAAGCTTATAAGGGGCCATAATAAAATGGACTAATAGCAAAAAGTAACAGCTTGTGTGCCCATTTGCATGTCATTACCCAGAATCCCTGGCTTCACTGGAAGCACTGTACTGTATGTTAATAGATAATGGTGAAAAGCCTGTGTAGCCCAGTGCCACTGGGTATGTGTTTCCTGGCCCTAGCACTGTAAGTCCTGGGAAGGAGCAGGCAGTGTTAGGGTTAAGTCCCTCTCACATGGGCCAGCATATGAGTTTGCTCAGCAAGGTGTTCATTTGTATCGGATTCCAGGTGCAGTCTGGAAACTGTTGGAGCATATGCCAGGGGGGGGGGAGGGGCCTCACTGGAGGAGTGCTGCCCAGTTACTGGAGCTTAAGAGTGGGACCCTCACCTGGTATAAAAGATGTCTCCCTATCAAATTGAGTGTGTTCCAGTTTAGCCTGCTCCTTATTGAGATGGTAATGTTTCTACCTTACCCCATCAGGGGGTAATGGGGTTGAGACTAGCCCAGGACCTTCAAGCTCCCGGGGGCCTAGTCAAGGGGAATGATCAAGATGCAAGCTGCGAGGCAAACATCCTACGAATAATGCTGTGTAATGAGTACCTCTCTTGCATGAGATGGAAGGATCTGAGCTGGTCTAAAATACATGGTTGAACGGTTTCCTTGTCCGGAGAGTGAGTTTCTGGAAAGGTTCCTGTAGGGAATTATCCCTGCCTCTGGAAAAGCCCTGCAGGACGAAGGCGTTGCACCAAAGACTGAAAGCCTGACCTGTTGCCTACTCCCTACACCAACTGAGGAAACAGACCTCCTGAGAGCCTACAGGTGAGATACACAGCCCATAGTAACATTGTGTAACTACAAATCTCCCTTAGGGGGGATAGGGGTGTTACACCTGTCTGAGGCTACGGCCCGAGTCACTACGTGCACGCGTCTGGCGGGGCGTGCACCATTTTCAGCCACGATCTGTGGTCTAGGGGTCACGATGAGATTGCACGGCAAGGGCAGGGGGAGCAAAGACAATATTTAGGTACGGCCCCCAGGGAGGCATGGTGGGGGCGTGGCCATGACATCACACGGCTGGTTCGCCTTCATTGGCTAAACCGCCCTCGTGACATGGCCATCGCTCAGCAACCGCACCAAAAGACAAAAATCTTGTCTTTTGGGAAAGGCAGTCGCGCAACGCGTTTTCTGCAGGCGTGCGCAGGTAGTGACTGGGGCCTGCCCCATAGAGGGCCATATCTTGTTCGCGCCGCGCACACCGTAGCGCTCGCAGCTGTGAGCAGTGGGGATGAGGTCTGACATGTGAATGTGCTCACGAATGGTATTTTTATTTGCTGTACGCCATACAACAGAACATCATTAAAAGATGTTTAAGATATCATTGACATCCCACATGTACACTCTCCTTGGATTTTTCCTGCACTGTTTCTGTAATACCTTCTCTAGTAGAGATTTGTGAAACTGTACCAACTGTGGTCACAACATGAATGCTGTTTTTCAAGATATTTGGCCAAGCTTAACAGTGCTCAAAAAAAGTCGCAGCATTAGTCTTAGATGTAGCAGGAATCTATGAAATGTCACAACACTGAGATTCAGATCCAATCTCTCCTCGTGCTATATAGGGGAGTGTTTTGGGAGGTATATGTCTATGCTACCCCATACCTGCATGTTCTGGTACATGATTATTTAAACCAATAACTGAACGTTCTAGTCTTATATGACCTGCAGAAGTGCCAGAGCCCTAAACAAAAAGCATAGGATTTATCTGTACTGTAAATGCAAGGGCGTAACTTTGGAAGGCTGTGTTGACTGACAGATATACCACCCACATTGTCTATACCTACAGTGCATTTTGGTGCCTTTTTAAAGCAGCAGTCCAAGGTGCCATTTTTTTCTTTCCTTTAATATGTGCATCTATACAATCCATACAATGATAAGTAATTAGCTAAGTTGCCGATCGATCCGTTCTCCTGTAATAGATTGGCGAAGATTTGGCTCGGGAGTTCACGAAATGGCTGCACTGGAGCATTGACTCAGTATCTGTGACTTTGTAAATGGTTGCTATAGAAACAAAAAAGGCTTTTTACATTATAATACATAAAAATGTAATTCAGAGTTGTTTTAAAAAAATCCTACAAGTATTTTTTCATAGTACAGAACTGATTTATTAAAAGAAAAACCCCACATGTAGGATATTGCTTGGTCTGCAGCTTTAAATGCACTGTCCCCCACCAGGGTGCACAACCAAGTCACGCATCTGGGACTTGTCAGGCTTCATTAAAACACTTTAAAACAAGCATCATTCTTAAGTTTTTTTGCTACCCTCCCCAATATCTAATTTTCCACTGTGGCCTGGGAGTGACAATGGGTATTGCACTTTAGTGAATACACCCCATAATTTGGAAAATAAAAACTCACAGGTCAAAGAATGATCAGCTGGTACAGTATGTATGTATACAGTATAAAGATTGTGCACTCTACAGTCACCACCGTGGCGGATTTCAAGATACTCCGCCCCTAGGCACTTACATATTGCGGCCGCACTCCTTCTCCTTCCGAATCGCAGTGCAAGATCAGGTAGCGAATCAGGCCCAGGCACCAAATGAGGTACTTGCCACGAGGGCTGCAGAGATGCAGGAGATGTTTCAAAACATCAAAACCCTTTTCCAGACAGAGTTTAAAGAAGCACTGA
Source organism: Ascaphus truei (assembly GCF_040206685.1). NCBI lineage: Eukaryota > Metazoa > Chordata > Amphibia > Anura > Ascaphidae > Ascaphus > Ascaphus truei. The sequence continues at coordinate 71,565,437 of NC_134489.1, forward strand.
TGGAGGCTAACAGAGATTAATGCCTTGGGGGAATGCAGAGATGCCCTAGAGCCTGGAAGAGACTCCATAGTAGAAGTACAGAATATCCTGCAGAAGAAATTACAGGAAGCAAGAGATCTCATTACTGAATTAAAGGAAAAAGAAGAGGGCCTAGACAATAGTTCCAGGAGGAACAATATGAGGTTAAGAGGAATTCCTGAGGAGTTGGATGATCTGGACACCTATCTGCACAGGCTGCTTCTCTCCCTGATACCATACACACCCTGCATCCAAGGCCAAGAGCAGGTGAGAATCCATGAGATGTGATTCTGAAATGTCATTAGTTTAAAGTAAAGAAGGACCTGCTGAGAGCTGTGAGACGGATTAAAACAGCAGCCTTTGAAGAGGTAACTCTCATGAACTGCCCAGATCTCTCACCAACAACATTGGCATGCATGAGGGAGATGAAGCCAATCACGGAAAAACTGCTGAAAAAATATATAAAATATAAGTGGGGATTTCCCTTCAGCCTGGTTTTGCAGCTCAATGGTGACACAAGGCCAGAAAACCGGTGGAGGTAGAGAAACTCCTGGAGGAGATGGGACTGCTGGGCCATCCAGCAAGGGGATCCCCCCTAGACAGCAATGCACTCAAGCCCTACGGAGAACCTGGAACCAGGTGGTGAGAGATTGAGAAACACTACACGTCATTCAGGTCTCACCACATTTGACAAAGAAATCTGGCATGCAAGAGAGTCAGTTAAAAATCTCACAAGCTGAAGGGGGGAGAATTGTTTCAGAACACCCTGACCCAGGCTAACAATATCACAACATAGATAAACATAATCCCATCACAGAGGTATATCATATAAAATTATTTCACACAATGTGAAAGGATAAAGTAGTCCCCAAAAAATGAAAAATAGAGTACATGGAGTACAAAAGGACAAATGTAGATATCCTCCTTTAAAAGGACAAATGTAGATATCCTCCTTTTGCAGGAGACTCATTTCAGCAGACACTCCATGCCCAACTTCCTGGATATGAGATTCCCGTTTTATACCCCTCGCCCTCCAAGGAGAAAAAGAAGGGTGTTGTGATGCTGGTGAGTAGAAATGTCCCCTTTATACTGGATTAAAAAAATAGCAGACAAGGAGAGAAGATACTTGATTATAGCAGGCTAAATACATAACAACGATATCATAATAGCAACACTATACGCCCCAAACACCTACAGTAATATGTTCTTCGAAACATTCTTTAATGAGCTGGGGAAGGTCAGAAAAGGGAGAGTCCTGGTGAGAGGGGACTTTAACCTGATTATGAACAAACACCTGTATAGAACCAGACCCCAGGGGTTATCAAGTTATAATCATAATGGTAGTACAGAACCCAAGACCTTCAATACTATGCTGCAGGAACATATTTTGATTGATGCTTGGAGAGCCCTGAATTCCAGTAAATTAGACTACACGTTCGATTCGAATATGGGTGGATACGGCACCTTCCCACCAGTATAGGATGCACAGATCCATCAGCTCACTTGGTCGGATAATACGAAAATTTAAATAACCCTGAAGGGTTGGTACTCCCGCCTACAACCATTTTCATGGAAGCTGAATAATTCTATGCTCAACATATCAGAAGTAGAAGAAACCATTTATCAGGAGCTCGAATTGTATTTCTCCACAAACCAGACCCCAGACATCTCACAGACTACTCTGTGGGTGGCCTATAAGACAGTTATTAGAGGAGCCTTGATAAAAATGGCGTCAAGGAGAAATAGAGACACAGGCAAAAACGATGGAATTTACAAATACTGTAAATTAAAGGATTTAGAATAGTGGAACAAGAGAAACCCTTCACCATCCAGACAAGTGACCATTAATACTACAAGGAGGGAGTTAAATCTTTGACTTACAGACCAGGTGGAAAAAGCTCTAAGATGGATGAAAAGGAAAACAAACCTGATACCTTACTAGCGGGAAAACATAGGACCATACAAAGCCAAAATCACATACACACCTTGCCACTTATTTATTTATTTTATTTATTTATAAAATGTTTTACCAGGAAGTAATACATTGAGTTTTCAAGTGTGTCCTGGGCATAGTTAATATGACAAATAATACATGGTTACAAATACAGTTACATAAATGAACAGGGTATACATTATATACAATACATTGCATGCACAGTTAGAGAAGATGTATAGTATAGGCGTATGTAACAGTTACAGACCAGATTAAAATGTGACAGCCTTAATTTTGAAAGAACATAAACTGGTGGTGGATGTGAGAGCGAGAGTGGAAGTGAGAGTCACTTAAATCAGGAGTAGTCTCTTACAACCCGGACAGAGTTCTGTAAATACTACGGCACCCTCTATGATGGGGAGAAAGTGAGACAGACACAAAAGACAGAGGAGGCCTAGTGGGCTTTTTTAACCTCATGCGACCTCCCACAATTTATCCTGGAGCAAACGGGCAATTTAAATAAACAGATTACTCAGGAGGTGGTTGAGGCTATTGGGTCAATCAAACCCTCTAAGGCCCCAGGGGCCGGACAGATACACAGACACATACTATAAGAAGTTTGCAAGCATATTGATTCCGCACATGGTCAAGCTGTTCAGTAACTTCTTAGAGGCTAAAGATATCCCTGCCGAAATGCTTAAATCCACCATAATCCTTATTCATAAATCAGGGAGAGATCCACTAGAAACTATCATCCCATTTCCTTAATAAACCAAGTAATCAAGATTAATGGCAATGAGATTGAATAGGGTGCTACCGGGTTTGGTCCATCATAATCAGGTGGGATTTATCCCTATTAGGCAAGCCCCAGATAACATTTGCAGAGTCGTAGACCTGATACAGATAGGCAATAAGGCTACGGCCATATTGCACGCGCGTCAGAGCGCACGTAGGCGTGCGTCTTTCACCTGAGCGATCTATGGACTCCATTGATGAGCATGATGGAGAGGCGTGGCCGTGACATCACCAGGCTGGTTCACCCTCATTGGCTTATACAGCTCACGTGATGCTCCCGTCACACGAAAAATTGTATGGTTTTGTCTCCTGCAAATCATGTCACTTCGTTACACTGCTGCGCGCGTCGCATCGCGTGCAGCATGGCCGGACTGGTGCAATTATATTAATTTGTCACGCGCACTATGTCCGCAGCCTAACACCAAAACCCCAATGATGCTCCTATCACTATATGTTGAGAATGCCTTTGACCGGGTGGACTAGCCATATCTGTTTAGGAACCTTAGAGCCTTTGGTATTTTAGGGAACTTCCTGAGCTGGACAAAATTATTATACAACTCTCCAACAGCCTTCATAAGAGGTTTTATAGATTAAAAATGGTACAAGGCAGGTGTGCCCCCTCTCCCCACTGCTGTTTGCCCTCTCGCTAGAAACTTTTAATCTGCAGAATTCGGAGGGACCGAAATATTTTGGGAATAAAGCTGGGTACCAATGAATATAAAATCAGCCTGTTCGTAGATGATGTGATAGCTACTCTAACCAAACCACTGATCACACTACCCAATCTGTACAATGCACTAGATACATTTCAGACGGTCTCAGACTTCAAAGTTAATAGTGGCAAATCGCACTTTGAAGTGGCAAATCGCAATTTGAAGTGGTAGAAAGAAATAATTACCTATTTAGTGGTAAAAAATAACCCGAAACAACAACACACTATATCAGGCTAACTATACAGACATGATTTAACCACTGAAAAAGGATTTAGAACGCTGGACAATATACTCAATTTCATTATTAAATAAATAAATATCAATATAGAAGATCTACAAAAACAAACCATGAAATTAATTTAGAGTCATGGAAAATAAAGAGCTATAGTATGAGTGGTGTTCTTATTCCAACGAAAGCCAAGGGGGATTGACAGTACCCAGCTTTTGAGAATACTTTTGAGCAGCTCATGGTTCTCTGGCATACCCCACCCAATAAAATCACTAGAAGATATAATGTAGATACCTAGGGAACATAGAACCAAAGGAGGAGATATACTCCTCACCACACACATTTCCCTCAAAATATGGGATGCTTCAGGGGAAAGAAAGGGTCAATACAACCAAACAGCACCATGATTCCTTTATTTGGTAACCCCATGTTTTTACTGGGCCACGGTAGGGAGTGCTTTATGTGGTCGATAGATAATAGAATCAGCGACATGATTGTGGAAGGAGCAGTTAAAACATTTGGCTATTTTAAAGAGTCACAAAATATACTGAATGCAGAACTTTTCAGATATATACAAATTAGACACTTTACTCAAAGTATACTCCAGAAGGGTCTACCAGACACCAGCAAGTATCTAGAAATGGAATGCAGGTGCGACACACATACAAATAGCCCAATATCCAGCATATATCATGATCCCGGAAGGAAGGGGTGAGGAAAAATCACATATCAGGCAATGGGAAGCAGCTTAGAGACCCTGAGACATGGGGGGATGAATGGGAAGGCACAGCCTCAGTTTCCATGAATACTGTAATAAAAGAAAACAGTTACAAGCTACTGTATCGGTGCTATTGGACCCTGTTCAAACTGAACAAAATATATAGACAGGTATCTCCCCTATGCTTCAGAGGGTGTGGTCAGGAAGGTACATTTTTGCATACCTGGCGGTCCTGTGCACAGGTAAAGACACTATGGAGACAGATCATTCGACTACAGGCATACCCCGCATTAACGTACGCAATGGGTCCAGAGCATGTATGTAAAGCGAAAATATACTTAAAGTGAAGCACTACCTTTTTTCCACATATTGATGCATGTACTGTACTGCAATCGTCGTATACGTGCATAACTGATGTAAATAGCACATTTGTAACAGGCTCTATAGTCTCCCCGCTTGCACACAGCTTCAGTACAGGTAGGGAGTCGGTATTGCTGTTCAGGACGTGCTGACAGGTGCATGCGCGAGCTGCCGTTTGCCTATTGGGCGATATGTCCTTACTCGCGAGTGTACTTAAAGTGAGTGTCCTTAAAGCGGGTTATGCCTGTACTAAACAAGGTGCTGGGAATTCCAGCGACAGCGGGCCCTTTGGTGGCATTATAAATAACCCATTTCAGGGTATACCTAATAGAGAGCGCAAATTCGCTCTCCATATCCTGTCAGCGACCCAATGCAGCACAGCGGCCACATGGAAAAAACTAGCCCCATGTCTCCAAATGTTAATTAAAAGAGTATGGTGACCTTATGCTATCAAAAAATGACATTGATCCTTAATGACTCTGTAGAGAGGTTTGTGGCAGTGTGGGAACCCTGGTTGTATACGATGAGTGAAACAGGCATAGATTCGAGATTCTGCACTATATAGGAAATATAAAAAATAAAGAGTTATACAGTTGCAATGATAATGTCATAATGTGTACCAGTTGTGAAAAATGTAACGCTACTTGTGTCTCCCCCTTACATCCCCATACCCTCCCCATTTTATTATTTATGTATCCACCTAAACCTCATACCAGCCTTATTTTTTTTTTTACCCCCATAAATGTAAACAAAATAATAAAAAAAAGTATTGTTTAACAAAAAACAGATGAAAAGTAGTTTGATACAATGATACAGGGCGTACGTAATTCAATATACTCTGAAGTAGCCAAATCGCACTATTATTGTCCGAAAACTCCCATTGACTTTAATACAACTTTTCTGGCTGATAAAGATGCATTCGGCAGCTTCTATATATATTCCATTACATTTAGAGATGCAGGATAATTATGCCTGCCTAAAAATGGCACTCACATCCCTTGATAAAAATAAAAAGTTTATTGACGAAAGTATTGACCAATTATATTAGAGAACAAAAATAAGAACCCAAAAAAGAGGAAAAGATATGTTGTCCATTTTTTGATATATGATTACAATTCATTTTTAAGACTAGATTGCAGCTAAGGACATAACAGCTGCTACTGGTAGTTATAGGCTAAAGTCCACATATTGATATTCACGCACATAAATAAATCATGAATAATTATCAATATGTGCTAAAAGAATGCTTATGTAGCTACAGTACAAAATCACGCGTCTTTTTGCTGCAGAGAAGGGTGCCTAAAGGTACTAAATATTGAGTTTTGCAAAGAAAAATGATGTAGGCTATAGAATAAACAGATAGAAAGCATAGAATTTGATACGTCAATGTATGTGCAAAAGAGAATAACATTACATTTTGATATGACACTTTTTTTTCTTGGATTAGTGGTGTATGCTATTTAAACCACTTCTAAGAATCATATCAGCTTCTAGGGCAGGGGTGCTCAACTCCACTCTTCAAGCCCCACCAACAGGTCAGGTTTTTAGGATATCCCAGCTTCAGCACAGGTGGATCAGTCAGTCCCTGCTTCAGCACCGGTGGCTCAATCAGAGGCTCAGTCTATGACTGACTCTCTGATTGAGCCACCAGTGCTGAAGCTGGGATATCCTAAAATCCTGACCTGTTGGGGATTGGGGGTGGGGGGGGTGGAAGACAGAGGTAGCATACCCCTGCTCTAGAGCAATGAAGGGGTGCCTATTTTGACAAACTTAATACTGTATGCAATTGATAAAAATAGCTTTCAAAAGCACAAAAGGTTATTTCAGTCCTTCAATAAATTAGACTTTTGTGCTGTCAAAAGTTTATGTTCAAACAATACAGAATGTCTAGAAACAGCATAAAAGGTACCGTATTATTATACCTATGTTAGAAAATGTGCATGTGGACTTCACCCCACTAGCGAGTAACATGTGAAGTGTAACCTGAGAATATAGTTAAAATACCTAATCCTAAAAACGTTAAACAAAACCAGAATACATATGTAATGTTACTAGAAAAACGCTATATTATATACCGCGTTGTGGTATGAGAGAGTAAACCTAATAGGACAAAGATTCATAACACAAAATGAAACACGGGCAAAACTACATTTGTAACGCAATCAATTGTGTACTTTGTCCTATTATTGTCCTAGTATTGTCAAACTTCAGTTAAAAATGACAATGTCTGGCCAATTTAATTCTCACACTGTTGTGCGGTATTATACGAGCCAATAAATAAGCCTAGTTTCCACGGATAGTCGAGGCACCGACAATGAAGTTGCCCAGAAAGGCGGCTACTGTCTGTCACAAGTATCTTGGGGGGGAAAAATGTAACTACTGACTATCACTTCAGCTTTAACATTATTGCAACATGAAAAGAAGGGCCTCATGCAGAGAGCATAGAATTTTAAAATTGGCGAATTTCATAAAAAGTAGCTTTTTTGGAGAGTTTTATTCTCCATATGCAGAAAAGTGCGAATTCTGCTATGTTTAACATGGATGCGTGTGGCGAGTTTAAATTGGCGAGATGCGCGCTTCAGAAACGTGTAAAAACAAATTCGCGCCTTTTTTTTCCCCTTTACTATAGGCGGCGAGCGCCATCTTGCCATCTTTTCCTGGCGCGGCAAAAATGCGAGAATCGCGCCATTTTCTTGGCGCGAACAGCCGCTACATGCCGTTCGCACCTCTCTGCATTCGGAGAGTTTTAAAAATGGCGAGATGGAGGTTCTCGCCAGCCGAGAGGCGAGTTTTAGCAATAGAAAAAACAAAATGGCGCGTTTTCCGTAACTCGCCATTTTCTGCCGGTTTCTGCGCGAAATTGTACAAAAAATGGCGAATTTCGAAATAACGATGCTCTCTGCATGAGGCCCGAAATCCACGATCAGATCTTCTCTGGAACAACGTGCAAACCTACACAATCTCACGACTGGTCAGCAGGTGTTTGTCTCTACCTGTTATTTTCACTGCAGGCTCCAAGATCCAACACGCACACTTCTAGTACACAGCTGACTCCAGAACCCCTTTCGAACTTCCACCAGCTCCTCACTGATGTAATTCTTTGGCTTCCTCAGAGGGCTTGCGACTGCGAGCAAGGAGAGCTGGTGTGTGCCCGGAGCAGTCGGACTTTCCCTTAGATGCTGAAATGTGCACGTTGGCTCTAGGAGCCTGCAGGGAAAATCTCTAGTAGAAAGAAACACCAGGTGACCGGTCGTGAGACTGTGGAGGCTTGCAATTTGTTCCAGAGAGGATCTTATCCAGGAATGTTTCATACAGGTATATCCCTTGTACATACAATTGTTACCTTTGTATGTACAGTATAGCGTGGCTGGTTCAGCTATCTCTCTACCTTCCCCTGTCACGTAAGTTCTAATAAGATGTAGACAGTGACAGGCTATCCTATGGGGTTTCTGTAAGGAATCGGGGAACACGTCCCCTGCGGCGTGTTCCCTCTTTACCTGCCACTGCTGCACCTTCCGCTCCAGTCTCTAGCCATACGCGCACCCCCGCTCTGTTTACAGCTCTTCAAGGCGTAAGACGAAGCATAGCTCCGCCCCCTGGACGTGCCGCGCCTCCCTCGCGCGAGGCGTGCACACGTGACGTCGTGCACCGCTCCCCAGCTGCGTGTCACGTATCTCTAATACCCACTTGTCTCCTGCAGCCTATCCCTGCCTCCGCAGAGGCCGCGCCTCCGCTCCGCCCCCAGCCTCATTGGTTCCTGTTTACATAAAAGACTTTCACTTTCACCTTGCTGAGCAAAAACCTGTGTAAAATAAAGGGAAAGGGAGAGAGGGAGGGGGGAAAGGAGCTCCCGCATCAGCTGAAATACAGTAAGGTAATATGAAAATAATCAGAGATCATATCTGGTGCAAAAAGGGACAAGGGAATAATGAAGCAAACAAACAAAAGATTCCCTCATGAATGCACTCAGATAGACCTAATGGAAATGATCAAGTATATTAAAATCAATTTAATCAATAATAAAATTGTAATTGGACAGAGGGGTGTGGTAAGAAGGTCCAAGACCACCCCCTAATGACATACCAAAGAATCTTCCACACAAAATCAATAGGGAAGAGAACTAAGAGAATCACAATACACAATCACACGGTATAGGGGCTACAATATATATGGATCAATTCCTGCAGACAAAAGTACAAGCATATATGGAAGCAGTACTATTATCTAAAAAAACGGCAGTCTGTAACATTATAGGGCTGCCGATACTGAGTCTGGAGGAAATGAAATCCAAATAGCAAAAATTGAATACCAAGGAGCTGGCAGGAGTGAATTGCCAGGCTAGTCTGGTGTGATAGTGTAGATATATAGTCAGCGTGTAGTCACAATACAAACACATTTAGATAAATCTACATGATCAGCATGGTAAATTGTGAGGGTAAACTAGCAATAATGTAAGACCCTAAATAGGGCTAGCACAAAATGTGCATACATATAGCCCAGAGGCACGGTTCACCAACCGTATCCAGTTAAAGCCTCTTAAACCATAAACCTCTTAAACACTCACTATTGTATAAAAAGAAAATGCATAAATGATGATATGGTAGGGTCAAAACACAAGTAAAATAATTGCTAGTAGTAGTTATCAAATTGTAATCCTCACAGTAAAACACTGGATAAAAGTATTTTGCGAATACATATGTTGACAGTGTGCAGATATTATATTTGAATAACACTCATAGTAGGTATAAATGAAGCACACACTGCAGTGATCTCAGTGAATAACAACTGCCTGTGTAACACGGAGACACGTTAGGTTCCTAAATATCCCCTCAAGGTACACACTGGCATATTGTTACCAGGGAAGGGCTCAAGAACGATACACTTAGCTTAGATTGTAGTCTTGAACGCTGGATCGTGCAGCCCATAGAGAGGAGGGGAACAGGAGCTCAAGCAACAATGTAGCTGGCGCGTGTGTCCATCTGATCAGTGCTGCGGAGTGACGTCACGCCGTACGGTCACCTGTTTAGCCTTGTGTTCCTACGTTCTGTTTTGCCTTGCCCTGTGCCTTGCTGTTGTTCTCTTTTGCTTTCTTGTGTACAGACCGGCTTGATTGTAGGACTCCCTCTGGATAAAGACCCCGGCTTGCCTCTGACTACCCGCACCTCTCCATCCCTGATCACGGCTTAAGGACACTCTACCAATCTCCTGGCTCCAACCCCCGACCACAGCACAACGGACTCCGAAAATCCCACTGGCTCTGTTAGTTATTTGAACTAACCCGATCTCTCCAATCTAGACCCAGCTACGCTGACAACCCACCCTCCAGACGTGCCCCCGCTGCTGTGGGTGCGCAGTTTCATACATTCCCACCTCAGTACCGGGGTCCCGCTTCCTTCGTGGTGAGCACAAGCGTTACAGTATGCTCAGCCCAACGATCATGAACCCCCCTGAGGTGGGCCAGGCCCTAACCTCTATTGGGGAACGCTTCCAATATTTTGAGAATCAGATTGATTCTTTGACTCAGAGCATTGCAACCTTGTCTGCACGACAGTCCCAATCCAGGGTTATCAGACCAGCCACCTTGTCCTCCCCTGTCTCAGAGGGTCCTCTGCTCCTTGAACCTCACCTTCCTACGCCCAATCGTTATGCGGGCTATCCCCATGGCTGTAGAGGGTTCCTCAACCAATGTGATATACAATTCGAGTTAACCCCTTCACGTTTCTCATCTGACAGATCCAAGGCGGCATACATCACCGGGGATGCCTTGGCATGGGCATCCCCCATCTGGGAACTAAAACCAGAGCTTACGCAGAACTTCGCACCCTTCAAGAATGAGTTCAAACAGGTCTTTGACACCCCTGGCCGAAAGGTTACTGCAGCCTCCTCTCTCTTTCATATTTCACAGAACAATAGAACTGTCGCAAGGTTCTACTATTATTATTATGCTTCCACACACACTCTACTTAAACTAATGCCTTGTTTTGCTTATGAATATGCTGTTGTACAAAGGTTACTGCTATACCATAGTTTCTAATTTGGCCATTAGCATTTTCTAATCAAAAGAAACGTCTCACACACTTGTACAGAATATTGTGAAAGTATATTCAAGGGAGCTTTACTTTTTTTCGATTTTGTTTCTTAGCTCTAATGGTCACTTGAAATTGGCAAAAGGCCATTAGAGCCCTGGATATGTAAAAAGTAAAACTTTTTTGGGTAAGTTCCACCGAATATACAGTACTTGGACAATATATTTATACGAGTGTATGAGAAGCGTAATCTTTGGCTGAGCAAAAGACTTGAAAATGACAATGCTGAAAGTGTGATGTGCCCCATTTGCACTTGTAGTAAAGCCCATTTCTTCTTGAAACTATAGCCCAGTCGCAAATTCCTTCAAAAAAATATGTAATTATTTCACACAACTGTCAGGCTTATGCAGAGAGGATAGAGAATGGAAATAGCGCCATCTTTTGGCGAAAATCCGCAGGCGAAAAGCTTGTCCTGGCGAGAACATGGCGGGCCAATTCAAATTCGCCAGACGTGTGGCGAGAAGCATGATTTCGCCAATGCTGAAACACGCACGATTCCAGTAGCTCCGATGCGCATGTACGCGCCAATCGGAGCTACTAAATGGCGCGTTCAGGGGAAATTTTGCCCGCCAACAAAAGTTGGCTGTATTGTGGGCAAATACAGCACGCCACTAAATGGCGAGTTTCACGCCAAGTGAAACTCGTCTAATTAGCAATTTCATGCACACCGCGCTACCGGAGTACCCTGCATAGGAAAAAATTAATTGCCAATCCTGTGGCGGATTTAATCCTTTCCTGTAAGTACCTCTCTGCATAAGCCCCTGTATTTCTTATCTTGTTAAAGGTTGTTGCTGAGGAAATATCTGGCCTAACAACAAATCGTTACCATGTATTATCATGCTCAAAAATATTTAGTGGCCAATACTAATATATAATTGTGGTTGGTGCATATTCTGCGATGGCAAACAGCTTTAGGACTGACTCGCTATGTAACGCTTTCTTCGGTTCGTTTCAATCATTTTCCGTCTAAAACAAAACTTGGTCTAACGGGAATAACCATTAAAATGCATTAAGCAAGTGAATATTAAGTGCTGACTGATTCAAATGCTATTTTAATCTTTAACCAATGTTGCCCATTTAATAATCATGTACCTCAACATTCAGAAGACAGAGTGGAACATTAAGGTCTTTGTGGATTTCACAGATTTGGGAGCTGAAGCTATGTTTTTCATCTTGAGCTCTTTTAACGACTAATTATGTGGCAAAGGTATAAGCGAGGCTTTGCAAATCATTATTTCCATTAGAAAGGTGTTGGAAACAATCCTTGTGAGGTTTCCCCTCCTATTTGTGCAGCTGCTATTCCCATCGGAACAGACCATTGCCTCCTGGCTGAAGTGAGGGCTTCTGTTCTGTTTCCATAGCACTTGGAAGGAAAACAAAACCAGGCTAATGAAAAACACACACGGGAAATGCTTTATTATTTCATCATTCTCACCTACTGAGATCTGGCACTACTCTGTGGTTAGGAAGAACTTATTTTGCTCTCTCTCTCTCCTGATTTCTCTCCCTCCCCCACCCCCCGCTTTTCTAACAGACCACGGTTATATAAGGCTGACTCAGTGTCATTTCCTGTCAGATCATTTCAGAAAAAGATTGTGTCCTATTTCCTGTACGTCCCTTTTCCTCTTTTTGACTTCAACTTTGGCCACATGTCCTGACAGCCATATAGTACTCTGTTTACTTAACCATATAGGGAGCTGGGCAGGCTATACTCAAATTGTAAGGCAATAAGCTAGGTCAGGGGTGCTCAACTCCTGTCCTCAAGCTCACCCCCCCCCCCCCAAAAAAAAAAAAAACAGGTCAGGTTCTCAGGATATCCCAGCTTTAGTACAGGTGGCTCAATCGGAGGCTCAGTCGAAGACTCAGCCTCTCTGATTTAGTCACCTGTGCTGAAGCAGGGACTGATTGAGCCATCTGTGCTGAAGCAGGGATATCCTGAAAACCTGACCAGTTGGGGGGTGCTTAAGGACTGAAGTTGAGCACATCCTGGGCTAGGACACCCCAATACTATCGAATACAATGATCAGTGGTAACGTTACAGAGCTGCAATGCTAATGCAACAATAAACTTTTTAAAGCTAATTTATCAAATATAAGTTTAATCTATAGATAGATAAACACTAATAAACTATATAACTATATAATGTAACTACCGTAACTATAACTATAATAATATGTAATGTACAGAAACTGCATATGTATATATACACTTATTACTTATTACTTATTACTTGAGGAGGAGTGGCTAAGTGAATAAAGACACTGACTGGCACTGAGTAGGGGAGCCTGGTTCAATTCCCGGCGTCTGCTGCTTGTAACGTTGGGCATGTCATCTTACCCCCCTGTGCCCCAGGCACCAAAAAATAGATTGTAAGCTCCACAGAGCAGGGATCTGTGCCTGCAAAATGTCTCTGTAAAGCGCTACATAAAACTAGCAGCGCTATACAAGAACATGCTATTATTATTTATTACAAATTGTCAACAAATTATTAATTTGATTAAAGATGGACAACTGATACTGGAAACTATTATATATTTATATATCAACATACTTTTAAACTTTACAATTACATGATTTTAAATAGTGTATACATTTCTTAGTTTGGAAAAAAAGATTCATGTGGTTCAGGAACTATTTACATTACATTTATTTTCCATCCAAACGCTCTATTCTTTCTGCTGGTTTTACTTAATGTTCTGCAAGAATACAACAGTCACATTGGTAAAATTCAGAGCGTTCTGAACAGTAAAGTATGTGAGGAGTCAGTTCTTCAATTTCTTTTGAAATGTATTTCTCAAACTCATACCGTAGTAGGCCCCTCATTCAAATATTTTGTGTCATTCCTGTAAACTATATCTTTGTTTGGCATTCACTGCTCTGTAATATCTGTGATTCTGCTCAATAAATGGACATAGCAAACATTATTTCAATATAAAAATAGAAAATTGTAATAATAATAATATTATACATATATAATAATTAATCAAGGCGTTTGTGCACAAATATATATTTTTCATTTACCCACACTTTAACATAACTTTAACTAACAAGTTTATTACAAATATTTGAAGCATATCAATATTTTCATCATTTGCTTGATACTTAGATATGTAGTTTGTTACTTGCCATGCTGCCTTGTTAAGTCTCTCATAGGCGTCATATGTCTTACATTGGGAGCAAATCTTGCTGCAACCAAACTGCACTTTATTGATGCAGTTTTTTCAACAGAATTGCACTAGGTTTGCTCCAGTTAGGCTTTTAATACACGATACACAAAAACATTTTTTTTTTAAATGGTTTTGAGAGCACTGAGTCGAAAAATACAGTAATACAGTGTTACAACTGATGAGTTAAGGAAGGGTGCGAAAACTTTTCAGTCTGAGCCTCCCTGCCTGCTCGTGCCCCCCCACCTTGGCTCCGGCGTCAAAAGACGCTGCGGGTCATGTGACATGTTGCCATGGCAATGCGACGTCATGGCTTGGTGTTGCCACGGCAACACGTCGCCCGAAGCCAAGGTGAGGGAATTTACAGAGGCCTCGCGCGGTCCCCATGGCATTTTATTTAACCGCCTTCGGGGAAGCGCAGAGTCTCTGTAACCGCCGCGCCCCGCACCCCCAGCAATTCTCATGCCCCCCACTTTGCGCAACCCCTGAGTTAAGGGATCAAAATGTAAAATTGCATCTGTATGTTGTAACATTGTGGGAATAGTCTATATTTTATGGTACTTTTAATCCTTTGTTAAACCATTTTTAAATGATTAGTCTCCTAATTTCTAATCATCCTTTTTGGATATGAGTGATTGCCTAGCTAGTTGTAGGCTTTGATAAATGATTATTTTAATGTTAGATTTGTTCAGGAAATGTATAGTGCCACTGGCAGCAGACATCTGAGCTCATAGTCAGCTGAAGGCAGTACTAGAGAAGACGCTAGTGCAACAGAAAATGAGTTAGTGATTTAACTTTGCTAGCAAAATATGTATTTAGGAAATGAGGTAATCATGTTGGTAGGAGGTGCGGAAGTGATTATATTATTAGCTGTATCAGGGTTACCCATCACGAGTCACGAGCATCCTTCGTACAGGCGATGGTTACTTGTTCCCCTAAACTACAGCAGATGGTGTATTGTTGAGTGAGAGAAGTATCCTATGTGTTAAATGTAAATGTTACAACATAAATGATTGCAAAGCAGCATGGAATAAGCAAAACAGAAAAAAAAATGGTACTGGAGGACAATGCGCAGTAGAGCAAATACTAATCTAATAGTAGAAATGATGACAAATGGGACAACATGTGTGCAAAACAGGTGCAAAAAACAGCACTAGAGTTTAAAACAGTCCTATTGCTTTCACTCATATTACACCTTTTTTTATACATCAAAAAGACAAAAATTATCTGTACTCCATCATTTCTACTAATGCATACAGTATACTTGCAGAACTGCTGTACAACATGTAAATCAGCTTATCTATAACACAAAGCCATGGTAAAAATTGGCAGCAGCTTTACCAAGAATATCACATGTTTTTAAACCAAAAGTAAACACCAAAGCCCCCTCCACCCCCACCCTGTTGGCATGCTCGTAACCATACAATAGGCCCAGAGGCCTGCAGCCAAGTCCTGCCTCCACCGTCAGGTGCTGCCCAACAAGCCATGACCGTTAAAGGTAAGGCACTGGTATCAACTACCCCATGGATACGGCTCTCCTGCACACTTAGATCCAGGATAAATAATCATTAGAGCCCCAGCTGGCAGAGTTTCTCCACAAAACATCCATCAAACCTGCCATAAATGGGCTATTTAAAGCCTTGCCTCCAACCTCTCCAAAAACGTTATTCAAGACATCCTGCAGAGTAACCTTAAACAGATCCAGTGTCTGACACATAAATGCCATCAGGCATAAAAGGGCCACCTGTGTCATATTCAAAATCTGGATTACATACAACTCAGCCTAACAACTGTAACACACACTTCTTCTAAAGCTTTACCAACTTTATTAACTTTCTTCTGGCTGCACGCAATAGCCCAGGCATCCCGTGCACCCCTCCACAGCTGCCTCCAAACAATTTCCGACCAACCCAGCCTTACTCCTTTAAAATGAACCTGTAGCAGCGCCAAATCTTGATGCACGGCGTGCATCAAATCCAACCAGGTTACAGAGACCCCATGTCATTTCTACGCCTAGTGGAGACCTTTTGAGCTTAAGTAGGGGAGGTGAGCTGATGGGGCCCGCCATTCTATCCAACAACACCTCTTTCAAAACCATATTGCTAGCTACGCCCAAATGCACATTTCCAGAGCACAAGTTACCTGATTCCCCACAGTCCTCCATATATGCAAATGATGCAAAATCCCCTCCTGAAAACCCTCCCCCAACAGATGAGCTGCTTTCTTTTTGTGATAAAGTTCTAGGAAGGGAGCCATTCTTGTGATGCTCACTGTCATTGTTGCTGATCTTCCAACACCAGGCTTACCTTTTTGGAAGTACCGGGCTGTCGATTGGGATCCCCCACACACAGAACAATCGTGACAAAAAATTGCATGAGGATCCAACCCTATTCTGTCTCTTGTTGAATGCCAAACATTGACCATTTCTGGAGGCAGCCAACATCGCTGCTGACTGCCCACTGCCAGCCATTCCCATTAAAAGATGATGGCGTCTGTGGTGCCATTAGCTCCAACCAGAAATCCATGTTCTTGGTGTCCCATGTCATCTGCTTCCTTCTGGCTCATCATATAACCACCAAGCATTACCTCCAAAACATACAAGATAAGGTAGGTTTGGGGACCTGTCTGAGACACGTGGATGTGTAAGTTAGTGTTCTTTAACATTAGTATACTCTGTATGGTGGATGGGTTTTGCCACTTTTTTTTACTCACCATAACTTGGTTGTGTACCAGGTATGTAGGCATGACCAGCTTTACCATGTAAGGCCAGCAACCATACTCACAGTGATGAAACCCTATGGGTTAAACAGGGTCACCTGAGAGAATAGAAATTAATTGGTCAAATGGAAAATAAACATCAGCACAACAAAAATATATATACTTATAATTTCTAGAACAAATCAGTGATATTGTTGAAGTTGAAATAAGGAGTGGTAATAAAGAAGGTGTGAACTACTTTGTAACAAAATTAAAAGTGGAAATAATTACATTGTGTGAATAGTAGATACAGTATGCACATAAATGTTTAAATGTGAGAATTACACTATGTAAATACAGACAGTCCTCGGTTATCCAACAGAATCCATTCTGGAAGTAGCGTTGGATTATGAAACCATTGTAAAGTGAGTCCCATGTTAATCAGTGGCGGTGAGCGTTGGATAGCGCATTCCGGTGTCGAGGTTGCATTGTAAAGCGTTTGATATGCCATTCGTTGTAAAGTGAAACGTTGGATAACGAGCACTACCTGTACTGTGATTGTTTGATTCATATGTGAAGTAATACCGTTTGTTTTTCTGTAATTATTGTGAAATTTCTATAATAATAAAAATACAAAAACTCCTGGCTGAGTAGGTTTGCTGGACATGCAAACTTCTTTAACCATGTTTTGCTTTAAAAGCTGTGCGTCTGCTTTCTGAGATATGTGAATGTGCTCCTAAGGGCTCGTTATCACTACTGTATGGTGGAGGGTTTTTATCACTTTTGCTCACTATAACTTATTTGTGTACCCTGTATGAACTCACAAACATGTTAATCTGTGCAAAACCATTGATCCACTATGCTTTATGGAGTAACTGTTAAGATTGTGGGTACACATTATAGAAGAATAAAATCTTGGATTCTAAGTTTACATTTGGGCTGATATTATACTTAGGACGGTTATTGAAATCTGCCTTAGTAGATAAAGTTAAATTTGGTGATGCAATTGGGAAGGTCAGATCAATTCTGGGCTTCATCTGAGGAGAGTAGGACAGAAGGTGAAAAAGAATGGGGGTGGATACCTCTTAACATAAGAGGTGGTATGAGCGTGGTAGGAGACTTACCTTCTCTCAAACAATGGTGAGGGAACAAGTACAACAGCTTTGTCAGCCATAAAGTATTTGTGGTGTCTTATATTCACTGATGAGGAAAATAATATTCTGATGACTAAATGTGTTGTCCATCCTCATCATGAGAAGCTGTGTGTAATTGATGCAGTCTTCATAACCACTTATAAAATGAAATTCATCTGGCATTGCATAGTCAGTACAGTGAACAGAGTTCCGTAGGTGTTGGCCATAGAATTATTGAGACTTGCAATGGTTTCCTACTGTAATTGAAAGCACTTTGTAAAGACAAAACTATTCAAACATGCATCAGCAACAGAATTATGCACTCCACTTAAATAAACGTGAAGAAAGTTTAAAGGAGGCAATCTCTCCATTTGTTGTGGTTGGTGTTCTGGAGGTTGTCTTGGGATCCACCAACATTTCAGCACGCAAGTATTTCTAAATGTGTTGTCTCCCTAAATGGTAATGTAATATATTGCAATATGTTTATTGTCTGAAATGTTTTAAGTAAAATGTTGGAATTGAGAATGTAAAATGCAAAGAAAAGAGCAATTTCTTATAGTTAACAAATGAGCAGCTTATTTTTCTGTTTATTGTGCGTTTTCAAGAATTACAACTGTAAATTGCAAACAAATCTATATGTGTCACAAGCGAAGTAAATACAAACAATACTGCCTTTTCAGCACGAGGAGACGGTGTCAGCTTATACTGTACTTACCAATGTGTTCCCATCAATCAAACTGAATGCAAGTAAACATATTGCTAAATGTGCCTTACACCTTGTTAAATGTGTGTTGACACTTTCTCTCCCCATTGAATAGAGGGGGAGGCTTATTTACAACATTTTCTTAGTTCAATCTACTCCTATATATGAAATAAATCATATATCATTCAAGGATTTATATACATTAGAACAAACAACCAGCGTTTAAAATGTCACTAAAGGGGTCCTAAAAATACCAAAATGAAAAACAAAAAAGGCATAGCAATGATAATGAGGCACAGTACAGGGGAAGACATGAGGGAGGGAGCCGAGAACACCAATGAGAGATGCAGTCAAATTAATGCAAACAGGTAATTTTAATGACTGGCAAAGACATATAGCATCCAACGTTTCGGTGTCTAGCACCTTCATCCCTGATGCTGATTTGTTGCTGTGCAGAATGCACACAGCAGGAGTAGATGAGGAAGCTTGTCATGAGCAAGTCAGAATCAAACTCGGGAATGGAGCTTGCAGACGATCCTCAAAGTACCCCCCCCCCCCCCACCCCCCTCCCCTCCTCAGGAGCGACCTCCGGATGCTTCAGGGATGATTTTGAGAGGTGTCTTTGGTAGAATGCTCGAATCAGGCAGGCGAGAGTCGTGAAGTTGATCCCTGGCGATCCAGGAACATTCCTCAGGGCCAAAGCCCTTCCAATGGACCAGGTACTGGATAGTGCCTCTGGATAGCTTGGAGTCCAGGATCGTCTGAACCTCGAACTCCTGTTGTCCCTCCACCAGGACAGGTTCCGGAGGAGATGCAGGAACAGGAGACCTGGGATCCTGTACTAAAGGCTTCAGTAGGAAAATATGGAAGACAGACGGGATCTTCATAGAAGCTGGAAGCCGAAGACGGTATGCCACGGATTGACCCTCTCGATGATAGGAAAAGGTCCAATGAATCTGGGGGATAGCTTCACCGTAGGTGCTTTAACCTGATGTTTTTGGTAGAAAGCCATACCTTGTCAACAGGATTATAGGCTGGTATCTCACGACGATGCCGGTCTGCATGCCTTTTTTGCGTGGATACCGCTTTCTGAAGGTTATTTTGGATCTTCCCCCATAACTCCTGTAGTTGCTGAATCCGGTTATCCACGGCTGGGACACCGGATGCAACTCCTGATGAGGGAAGAGCAGAATGATGAAAGCCATAATTAACAAAGGATGGTGATTCTTGGGATGAGTCGCTCCGTAAATTATTATGGGAGAATTCTGCCCAGGGCAAGAGGTCTGACCAATTGTCTTGAGTGTCCGAGATGAAATAACAAATATATTGTTCTAAGGACTGGTTATCCTGCTAGATTTGTCAATTAGACTGGGGTGATAAGCAGAGGAAAAGTGTAAGGACACTCCAAGTTGTTGGCAGAAGGCCCTCCAGAATTCGGAGATGAATTGAGAGCCCCGATCCGAAACGATTACTTGAGGAACTCCATGGAGTCTGAATATTTCCCGAATGAATACCTCCGACAGTTTAGCAGTATTAGGTAAGCCTTTAAGAGGGATGAAGTGGGCTTGTTTGGAGAACCTATCCACGACCACCAAGACCATGGTCATGCCCTTAGATAAGGGCAGCTCGACCACAAAGTCCATAGAGATGTGAGTCCAAGGGTGGTCTGGAATCATAAGAGGTTGTAATAACCCGTATGACAATTCCTGGGTGTTTTGGTCCGGGCGCAGACAGGACAAGAAGACACAAAGCTCTTAGCATCCTTCCAAATCCCAGGCCACCAGAATTTCTGTTCCAGTAAATCGATTGTCCTCCTATCTCGAGGATGACCCAAGCTTTTGGAACTACAGTATGACCTCACTCTAAGACTTTTTGTTGAAAGCCTGGCGAAACTAAAAGATGTCCCTCAGGGACCTTGAGACCATTTGGGATTAAGGATTGATCCCGAATAATGTCTTCTAGAGAGTCAAAGTTGATGGCCTAGATGATGCAAGTCAGAGGAAGAATGGGTTCTTAGCGGCCCTCTGTTGTGTCGTCGACCAGGAATTGTCGAGAAAGTGCATCCGCTTTTATATTCTTGGATCCTAGTAATTAAGAGATAATAAAGTTGAAACGAGAGAAAAATAATGACCACTGCGCCTGTCGTGACCCGAGTGACCCCAGAGCGCCCTCTATGTACAAGAGATTTTTGTGATCGGTGAGGATGGTCACCGGATTTTCAGTACCCTCCAGCAAGTGTCTCCATTCCTGCAAAGCCATCTTTATGGCTAAACGTTCTCGGTTACCCACGTCATAATTCCGCTCGGTAAGGGAGTATTTTTTGGAGAAAAATGCGCAGGGGTGCAATCTGGCTGTGGCAGGACAGCCTGTAGCCGAGGTCAGGGAACAGTCCACACGTGTAGTTTCAGGATAAATGAAAACGTTCAGTGGCTTTATTTCTCCACAGCAACATAACATGCGGGTACACTGTCCCTTTAAGCAAATAAATCCTGCTCCATGTTGGGAGAAAACTGACTAACACAGCAGTCCTAGCTAGCAGGCTGGCTGGCTAAACCATACCCAAACCGTAAGAGTCTTTTTAAGCAGTCATGCAAACAAATGAAAGAAATCTTACTTTGGCTGCAGTAAGTAGTGTGCTGTATCCTTCTGGCTAGCAGCACATCTATCCATGTGCTCTCATCTGACACAGGCAGCTACTGCTGGTAACAAGATCCTTATCTACCTTGCTGGCTCTCAGGTGTCAGCTTACATCATGATTAGCTAGCTTCCACCTGAGTTAACCCTTATGAGTGCTGGATGAAGCACTCAGACATATGTTTCCCAGGCATAACTGATAGGGGTTGACTTCACCCTGTCACACTGGCCTTTGGGTTTTTCTGCTGAGATAGTACCACTCCTGCCCCCACATCAGATGCGTCTACCTCTAGGGTAAAAGGTAAAGCGGGATCCAGGTTCACCAACACTGGAGCCTAAGCGAAAGCTGTCTTTAGTCTGTCAAATGCATCTGCTGCTTCCGCATACCATTGAGAAGGATCCGGTTATTTCTTGGTTAATGCGGTGATAGGCGCCAGAACGGATGAAAAGTTCTGTATACTGTAAATCAGCGGCAATAATTTGCAAAGCCTAGAAACCGCTAAACAGCTTTCAGGCTGAAGGGGCGTGGCCATTCCAGAACGGCTTTGACTTTGGCAGGATCCATGGCTAATCCAGTATCCGAGGTGATATATCCCAGGAAAGAGGTACTGGATTGATGGAATTGTCATTTCTCTAATTTAGGGAACAGATAATTCTCCCGCAACCATCTCAGAACTTGCTTCACATGGTCTGGATGTTCTTGTGCTGATTTAGAGAAGATCAGTATCAAGGTATACGATGACGTATTTGTCGAGGTGATCCCTAAATATCTTGTTCACAAAGTTCTGAAATACCGTTGGAGCATTGCAAAGTCCAAATAGCATAATAAGATACTCGTAGTGTCCATCACGAGTATTGAAAGCCGTCTTCCACTCATCACCCTGATGAATTCTTACCAAATTATAGGCTCCTCACAAGTCCAATTTGGTGAAAATAGAGGCTCCTTGCAACCTGTCAAACAGTTCAGGAATGAGTGGTAACAGATATCGATTCTTTACCGTGATTTTGTTGAGTCCTCGGTAGTCAATTCATGGATGCAGTGTTCCATCTTTCTTTATAACGAAGAAAAGCCCTGCGCCAGAGGGAGAAGACTTCCGGATGAATCCCTTCTGAAGGTTTTTTTTATGTACTCATTCATGGAGCAGTTCTCCGGAGGTGAGAGTGGATATGAACCTCTTCTGGGATGTACTGAACCCGGCAAAAGATCATTGGGACCGACGAAGGTCCGATGTGGAGGCAGCTCCTCGGACTGAACTGTGTCGAATACGTCCTGAAAGGAAGAGTAGATACTGGGTGGTTCGGGTTGTTGCTCAGATGGCACTGAAGCGACAGCCAGCATTTGGGAAGGAACGGAACAGTTTTTTAGGCATTGTGAACTCCAATGGACAAGCCAAGACTCCGCCCAGTCAAGAAAGGATTATGAAGTTGGAGCCATGGTAATCCTAGAATTACGGAAATATTAGGAGAATAGATTACGTCCAATCGGATCTTTTCCATATGGTTCATACCTATCTCCAACCGTAGCGGAACCGTCTCCAAGGAAATGAATGCTGTTGTAAGGATCTGCCATCTATCGCTTCCAAAGCTACCAGAGATTTTTTCTGTATCAACGGGATACCATGTTTCTCTGCGAAACCTTGGTCGATGAAACTGTCCTCTGACCCGGAGTCCAGAAAGGCCTGTGCCCTGACCGCAAAGGATTTCCCGGACAATTTGATAGACAGCATCAACCTAGAAGGTAGACTATAGGGAGAAGTATGTAGAGTTCCCAGTGTGATTCTCCCTTTCCTCACTGGGATGTGGCATTTTACCGACTTATTGGGACAAAGAAGAGCCTGATGTCTGGCGACACCGCAATACATACACAGACTGGAGCTGCGTCTGCGCTGCTTCTCGTTGGTCGATAAGCTATTACCCCCGAGTTGCATTGCCTCGTCTCATCTGGAGAATAGTCAGTACTGGAAGCCGGTGAAAAACTATAAAGAGATTGTGTACCTCCTTTGCGCGGAACCCTTTCGGTTCTTCTCTCCTGTAGATGCAGGTCCATGTGGATACATAGGGTGATGAGATCCTCTATCCCTGCAGGGCATTCCAGCGCGGTTAGTTCATCCTTGAGGTTCTCCGTAAGGCCTTGTAAAAAGACTGTTACCAGTGCTTCATCGTTCCATCTGGTCTCTGCGGCGAGGGTCCGGAATTCAACTGCGTAGTGGGCCACAGTTCGACTACCTTGAGAAATATGTAGGAAAGAGGAAGAAGCCGTTACCTTGCGTCCTGGGGTGTCAAACACTCTTCGGAACTCCTGAGTGAAGAGAGAAATGTCGCTTGTGAGGTCCGACTGTAGCTCCCAGATGGGAGATGCCTATGCCAAGGCTTCATCGGTTAACAGGGAAATTATGTATGCGACTTTTGAACGCTGAGACAAAAAACGAGAAGGGGTAAGTTCATATTGAATGAAACATTGATTTAGAAACCCCCTACAGACGAGGGGATCCCCGCCATAGCGATTCGGGGTCGAGAGTCGGGGTTCAGCTGTGATGTGGGCGGGACTCGGTGTTGGGACAGCCACTGCTGGGACAGCAGGATTGAGGGATTCTGGCTGTAGCTGGTCTAGAGTGGATTGCATCAGATCCATACGTTTCATAGTCTGGTCTATGTGCTGTTGCACTTTATTGAGCCAGCTGTCGTGCAGGGCCAAAACACCACCCACCTCAGTAGGGACCATGTTTGCAGGGCTGAGCATACTGTAACGGGTGCCCACCGCAGACTGGACTGAACCGCGAGGCCGAAGTGGGGATATAGATACCCTGAGCTGGGACCACGAAGTATCGTCCTGAATGCAGATGCATGGTCGTGGTTAGCCTGTACATAAACTGTACATACTGTAATGTGAAACGCGTCAACACGTTTGTTCAACTGACAAATGAATTCTGTAAATAAATTTTAGTTTCCCAAGGCAAGATACCACTTATACAAACCATACCCTCAGAATGAGGACACTATTGATCTCTCAATAGTTGGGGTTGGAGAAGTGAGAGTAGTAGGGGTCACATAGCCACGGTCGAGGGTAGGAGAAGGCAGCGTAGTGGATCCATAACAGAGCTGGAGGCTGGGGGACAGGCGGGTAGTGGGTGCAAGGAAAGTAAGAGGACAAGGCAGGGCAGGGAATAACAGTGTGCTTGCGACCAGCACACATCACATGAAACAAGTGTTATGCTCAGCCAAATAAAGGTGCAAAGGCTGAGCCTATAGAGGGTGATTCAGGCAATCCGGGAACTGCTTGTCAGCAGAGACTGAAAGAGAAACCAGAGTGCTGATTCGTTGCTGTGCAGGGTGCACCCAGCAGGAGTAGATGAGGATTGCAGCGTCAGAATCAAACTCTGGAACGGAGCTTGTGCCCGATCCTCACAATATTGTAGCAAGCTTAGCAGTTTCACAAACCAGGCAAAACATCATTTCTGTTTATTAGCTCCATATCAGGTCTTAGATTAGGTCTTGTTTCTAAGAGACTTATAGAGATCCATCACTCTCTTTAATACCCATGTAGGGCCACCTCTACAGAGAGGCCGAGCACACACAAAAAAATGCTAGTGGAGAATATGCACCTAAGGATATGTATAATTAAATTATATTCACGATAAAACCTAACATAAGAAATATAAAAACTGGGAAGTTTTTCAGATGGATTCTCCTTTGCTTCCTTCATTCACTCTCTTCTTTCCTTTGATAGTCTTTACTGCCTAATAAAGATTATTGCCTATATTTGTAAAAAAAAAGTGTTTAATGTCACATAAGGCTTATTGTTGTACAAAATATTAAAAGGTACTTTTGGTTGTTATAAATATTTTAAAACGCTTTATTAAACGTCTTTCTATAGACATGATAGATCTATTAGCCAGGGATTCTGGGTAATGACATGCTGTGTGTAGCTCTTTAATTCTTATCTGTGCTCATTTGTATGTCAATACCCAGAATCCCTGGCTGCAGTAGAAGCATGTTTGCTAAGTCATAATGGGAAAACACAGGGTTGCAGAATTGTCTGAGGTATACAAATGCAACACAACTTGTATTTTTAATTACTGTATACTGTACGGTGGAGGGTTTTTGTCACTTTTTTTTACCCACCATAACTTTTTTAATGTCTGGTAATACCTGTATAATTTAGAATACAGATTTTCCATAGGATTAAATTGTAGGGTAGATGCTGAGTATTACAATATATGCCAACACAATGCAACTACTGTATGTATTGTACATAATAACATTGCACATAACCTTATTATTTAAACTAAACAGGACTCAAGGTGCCCGACTCAACATGCTGTGCTGGGGTTTTTTTTTTGTTTTTTTTTTCAATAGAATAACTTTGATAAAATTATATCACTAGTAAAAAAAAAAAGTATTCAGCTGTATTATTAGTGGGACATTGAAAGGCAACACTTTAAATATAGTTTGATCCAGGCCGTTATTTATATTTGTATAAATATATATTTTTAACCCTTCTATCCCCAATAATAAACGAAAGTCAATGATGATGAGTAACTCACAAAACTATAGTAGTTACTTTATCTTTTCAGGTAAAAATAGAACGTAAAGTAGAGAAAATCGTCAAGATGCCTGAAATATTGATTTTGTGTTCTAACAGGAAAAAGCTTTCTCCTTTAATTTTTGGGGGTTTGAGGGCAATAGAAATGGCCAGCAGCTTTGGAGCTGGTGGGAGACAATATAGCATATTCAGTTTTGTGTTGGTGACTGTATTTAAAGTGCAGCTTTCCAATCATCTGTCATTCAGCTGAATATCAAAGATACAAAGACCCACTGTACTATACCAGAGTGAGCAGCCTTATTCTAGTCAATGTCAAGCACAACGACCTTCTGTGTCTCCTAGAATAAAAAGTTAATAAGCCTATTAATTATATATCATATGCATATTATGCAATATATTTTTTGGTATACAGTAGTTCGTAAATCGCACATCTTTGTCTATCAAATATATGTGATTATTCTAAATATCAAAAGTATGTTTTATATTTTCAAACTTGTGTAGGTCCATCAGCTCTCTCTGCCTTTTAATATAACATGAAGTGTATGTAGCAATCTTTCTTTCTGTCTAAAATTGTTCTGGTTGCAAGACAGATGGGATGTTCGAATTGAAATGTATCTATGACGGTTTGCTGCAGTGTATATATATATATATATGTAACGTCTCATTTAGTCTCATGTGATTTTCCAAGAGGAAAATGTTACAAGAGGTGATTCATCTCAGTCCTACATGTTTGCATCATTGAGTACAGACATTTTTAAATTGGCCAAGATGCAGTTTTAGAAAGTTGAATTGCATCGTATTGTTGCAGTTAACATACTTTTTACTTATATTAGTGTATTGTTTACCAAGCAATTTATATTGCTTTATGCAGTGGTCTAATAAGATTTTGTATTTTATATGACAACAAATAAATCAGAAATGTTAAGTCACACCATGTACTCAAGGTTAATGTATTAGTCTCCAATAAATGTATAACTATTCATAATTTTATATATGATCCATGAAAATCTGTAAACATTTTTTTGAATGACTTTGCATTAATTAAACCCTCAATGAAAATATGTGTCTTAGGACAGACAAGGAAAGTTCTTGGTGATTTTTGGTTGGCATTTGCTTTAGTTTGATGCATGTTTTGGTTCCCAAAGGCCCATATTTACTAGGCAGCGCTATTTCATAAGGCCAGGTCCCCGCTGGCTACGCAGGGACAAGAGCCGCCCCAAAATGGGGCCGGGACCGCTGCGAGGGGGGGGGGCACCATGCTGCGCCAACAGAAATTCCTGCTCTTGCAGGCGCGCATACAGCGCAGGCACTGGAGCCACAGCCTAAGACATTTTCCCATTCCCTTCAGGTGAATAAGGATATAAGGTGTCTTATGGAATAGCACCATTTCGTAAATATATCTTTTCGAGTGCTATCTATAAAAGAAAGGTTTTGGGATAAACATGTAAAACCAAGATGCTTATATTTAGCATACAATTTGTATTAGTGGTTTTCAAATTCCTACAAATAAACTTTACATTTATTCTTCAGACATCAATGCAATTACTTCCTGTGATTGCAAATTGTAGCCATTTATCACCCTATCAACACTATGAAAATGCCAAAGCTGTGCAAGCACGTGTCTCATAAAAAGAAAGGACAAGATCTCCAATAAATAGCTAAAATACCTTGTTATAATTGTAACGGTGTTTGCCCGGGCCAATCTCATATTGCCCCCCCCCCCCCTATGTGGACTATTACCCCTGTTACATGGCATACTAGTGTGGTGCACCTGCTGGCTTACAGGACTCCTGAGTCTCCCGCTTGATGATATTATGGGGAATGGCATCAGGACTGGCTTATGAGGTAATGCTGAGTTATACTCACTCATGGTACAGCGCCTCCATCTCTTCCAGACCCCCAGCGTAGTAGGGAAGAGTCTCTGAAAGAGAACCTCTATGTGCACCTTCTTCCCAACTGACTCCACAATCAGGACAGAAGCGTTCTTTCTCTTTGGCATCCTTTATTAACAGCAGACATGGACAGCCGCCCATCATGGTGGCTGGTCGTCTTGCCACTCATCTCAGGTTGCCAACCCAAAGGAAGTTCCTGACCGTACACTCCCAGGCAAGGGCACTGAAAGCAGGTCTAGCTCTTCCCTTACACCCTGGTGGAGTAAGAGGAATAGTCTTCCACACCACTCCCTTGAGGGAGGGCCACAAACACTGCCATAGCCCTGACAGGTTGCTGGATAGACTCACCTCACTCAGGTGGTGAGGCAGACTGACTAAATTGAGGAAGTGCTGCATATTATATAGATTCAGTAGGCACCACCCCTGTGTCACTGTTAGTGGACATAGAGCCTGATGTCACTTCCTTCACTGAATAATACACAACACGGGAGGTGAGGGCAAACCCCATGATTATTCCTGGCAAACCTGCCCTTAACAGGGATTATTGCACAGGAGGAGAAAGGCATGTAACCCCAAAACTACACAGGGCTACATAATTATAAAGCAACTTAAATTAAAAATACATCTATTTTAAAGTGCATAGATGTTTTGCAAATGAAGACTTGCGGTTGGGTCATATAATTCAGTTTTGTTTTACACACCTCTGATTTATTTAGATGGAAGGAATCAGTTAGAATAGAGCAAATACAATGGTGTGTTTTCTTTTCAGTTTCACCTTTAATCATTTCATGTGTAAGTCTGGGCCCCAAAGTAGGAATCCTAACTATACTGCAATCTATTCTTTGATTCCATTGCCATGACTAATGTACTGTATCTGCAGTTTGGGTATAGCTCCTGTCCCTTAGTGGATAATTACAGAATTTTCATGTCCTCCCATTACTTAGGTAAGACTTATTAGTCAGTAAACTGCATTCAGCTTTGCTTAGCTTGGTGCATCATGTATATTGTATATTTTAAGTGTTCACACTTTCGTCCCTGAAGTCTAAAGTTCTTGTTTGACATGCTTTAATTGGCAGTGCTTTTGAAAGTTCTCTAAAAGGGTATATAGTTCAAATTGTTCAGAGTGATTTAGAATAGCTGGAATCATTCTGGGCCTGAAAAATCAGCTTAGCAAACAAAATATACTAATATTATACTAATAATTATCCCATAGCAGTTGCTAAGAATTAAGTCATATATTTAAGTAAGCATATTTTAATAGGTATGGCCGTTCAATTTTCATACCAATTACTTGTTAGCTTTAGAATGTTCATATTCCGTTTGGAAGCTGTGAGATAATGTAACCCCTTTTAGGATTGGACGGGCTATTGCAGAGCACAGTAGTGGGAAACCAAAGTTACAAGCCATAAGGCATAACATAAGATAAAAGGAAGTACAATGATAAGAAAACAAACAATAATGTCAGCTAACTCAAAATTGGGATTAGAGAAACAAACAAAAACTGTAGCCCAAATAGGCCATATATATATGCTTCAGTATAAAGTAACAAAACAGCATGGTAAATAATGCTGGACATATACTTATAGACTTTACTAAGAAATCTTTTGCACTCAATAGTATGATCACTGGAAAATCAAGGACATGTTTTCTTTTTTTAATGGACAGAGAAAAAGAAAGAGTAACGTTTCGGTGAAGTCACACTACCTGATGAAGGGACTTCCCAGAAACGCGGTGCTTTCTTTTTCTCTGTCCAATAAAAAAGGAAAAATGTCTGTGAGACTCCAGTGATCATATTGAGTGCAACAGATTACTAACTAAAGTATAAGAACAATGATGACTCATCTATTCTGTACGCACAAACAGATCTCCATTTTTAACAAATAATTGTGTGTGTCCCGTCCACTATTCTCTAATTGACACATACTTTATAAGATAAAAATAGTGTCCTAGACCTTGAAATGTTATTTATTTGAATGAATCGTTTTTGTTAGACATGTAGATCACCGGGTTTACACAATACGATGGTTACCTTTTAATATTATTTGTCTTTTTTGAAACACACACACACAATGGTACAATAAATTAATGGGAGTTTTTATTTATTTAGTAATTTTGTATGTTTTATAGGAACTAAAGATTGTCCACATGGCACTTTGAGAACACCAGCTGATAATAAAGCTGCTTTCTGGATATTAAGTGATCTAATTCTATGAATGTCCAGGTGATTTGTGATGTCCATTAAAGCATCACTAATGAGATTGCAAAAAGACTTGGACATGCCAAGTGCACGTTGCTTTGCTTAAACCTCGCAATGTTTGAGAGGACATCAACTCACTTTAAAGCAAAGGATTGTAGCCCCTACTGTACATCAGTAATGGGGAATTTTGAAATATGTTTAAAGAGTACATCACATGTGCCGTATAGCTCTATAATATTCTCTTCCTCACCATGCTTAGTGTCCTTATTTACATACAGTAGGAATAACAGTAGTATAACTAGAGTTTAATTGCTTTAGTTGACTTTATTATGTATTGTACATAAAGAAAAACCTGTAGGATATGGTGGTCGGACAAAACAAAAGAGAAAGATAACAGTAAAGAGAGATCATTCTAGACTAGTATTCAAATCCCCCAACAAGAGTTCCATGTCAGATACACATAGGAGATTTATTTTTGTAAATATCACTACAAGGTGGAAATGGATTTTTTGGAAAAGCATATGCATCACTGAATTATTTTTACAATCTGTACAAATGCTCACCAAAGTCTCGCAGCAAGGCACCTTAGGACAAAAATGTGTGTAGCGATATTAAAACAAGATAGAATGGAACGCAAATAACTAACCTGACTTCTGCGTTGTGTCCCTACCCCCCTCCCCCGTATTTTATTTTTCTATAACCCCACAACCCAACTCAAGAATACAATAAAATGTAAGTTTAAAATGTTTAATCAATTTCTGCATGGGTTCCTTCTTTACATTTAATTTTATCTTAGCCAACTCACTTTGGAGGTTATTCAATAAACTGTGATAGTGCTGATCGGGGGGCACTGTTGTACGGAAACATTGAAATCAATGGGTATTACATCGCGATAGTTCCCTGATTGGCACTTTTAATGAACAACCCCCGTCTATCTCTATGTATCTGGGATGAACAAGGTGCACAGGTGTAGCCTGACTCACTGTTACCGGCGTCACTACATCTAAAGACAGGTTGTGGCAGTGTATACAATGTTGTTGTTTTTTGCCAATGTATCATTCCTAGTAAAATATTTTAATGCCCATTGTAATAATAGGCAGATATCCATGTAATTACATTTCTTTTTCCACACAGGCAACAAAAACACTAGGAGGTAATTCAATATACTCCAAAGCGTCAATGGGAGTTTTCATCCCATAACGGCCCAAACGGCAGCTTCAGAGTATATTGAATTACCCTTAAATATTTCATATCTTGACTGTGGATGTTGTCCATTCATCTTCTAGAGAGAGACATTTTCAGATTGCTACAAGCACAGAGAGCGAAGTGCCCTTGTTCATAGTACTGTCATTACATAGCTCCACCTACATATGCTATACTGTGCTTCTCACTAGAGGCTGAATGAGTGATTAACTTTTTCGTTTCAATGTTGCTGAAATGGATTTGAAGAATATAAATAATGGGGATCATTTAATATTCAAACATGAATTCAAATAAACCTTTAGTTAAAAATCTTCTGACCCAGACTCGTTTGCCAGGACAACAGCAGCCAGCTTCCCTTTGTGCTACTTGCCACACT
Source organism: Ascaphus truei (assembly GCF_040206685.1). Lineage (NCBI taxonomy): Eukaryota > Metazoa > Chordata > Amphibia > Anura > Ascaphidae > Ascaphus > Ascaphus truei. The sequence continues at coordinate 71,596,831 of NC_134489.1, forward strand.
TGATACATACTGTACATGCCAAATAAATTCAGGTCAACAGTGTGAGATACTGTACACTGTAAATCCTGTTTTTTTTCATTCCTATTTACTTGTCTGTTAACAATGTTGTAAACGTGGTATTATATTAGAAGATATAAAAAGCGACATGGATCTCCCTCATACAATTGAGCTCAAGCTAGTTGACAGGTGTGTACATACCATTATACACAAGAAAAGTCATCTATTTCAACACAATGATAACAGTAAACAAGTCATCAGAAGTTCTTCATTTTCTACTTGTTTTATAGTAATAATATGGCTTTTGTGCTAATCCACTGTTTTAGCAATATGATGAACTGAAATGTATTTAGAGATCTCCTTGCTACCATGTGTAATATCGGCAATGAAAGCAAAAATATTAAAAATGTGTTAAACGAAACGTTTCTCTACAGGTTTCTCAGCCACTCATTCCAGAAACCTCACAAGACCAGCTTTTGGGACAAACCAGTCAATTAATAAGAACACAAGCGTGCTCATTTGTGAATGCCCTTCTATCAAGTTAAATGGGCTAATTTGTATTTGAAAATAGTTTGTAAGGATAGGCAGTTTGGTTTTGAACCCTCAAAATCCGAACCCCCCTCCAAACCAGAACTGTCCAGGGCATTCATTGTTTGGTTTAATTCAGACTGCAAGCTCAGATTTAAGGGCCTGAATCCAAATCAGAAACAAACCAAAACATCTTTCTGCATTAGATTTAGATCCCTCCTCCCACCCCTGGCCATCTGATGGTCAGGGTTCAGAGGTTAGTGGTGATCAGAAGAGGGGGAGGGGAGAAACACCACATCAAATATTGCCTACCACAACCCCACCCTGTGGGTCCCTACCTCCTCGAGTGCAGCTGTAGGGATGACAGGGACTACTGAAGCTTGGAGACGTCCTGTGTATGCTGCTGGCCCCACCTCCTGTAACACTGGGATCCAATCAGCAGAGTAGGTGAGGCTGGCAGGACTCACAGGAAGCCTTGGCACTGCAGTTAACCACTACAGACCGTACAGCTGCCCCAGAGGAGGTAGGGACACTCCCCCATGTCACCTGCCCCAACCAATGTCTCTTTACCCTCCCTTTGTCCTTTATCTCTGCCCAGCTGCACTTGCACCCCCTTCCGCACTCAAGGCCCAAGATCTTGCCACCTACTTCACAGAGTCCATCAGATATGACATTTCTTCATAGGCTCCACACGTACCACCTACTTTATCTCCCTTCACACACCTACATCTACCCTCAGCTCATTTCCCCCTGTGATTGAGGATGAGGTCACTGTGCTCCTCTCTTCATCTCACCCTACCACTTTCCACCTTAATCCTATTCCGTCACATCTCCCCTGCTTCCTCTCTGGTGCACTAAGCGCTACCCTACATCACCTTTTTAACTTCTCTCTCTCACCTCTGGCAAATTCCCATCTTCCTTTAAACATACATGCATTCATCAAGCCTATTATAAAGATATCCTCTCTTAACTCAACCTCCATCTCTAACTATCAGCCTATCTCTCTTCTTGCCTTTGCCTCCAAGCTACTTGAGCGACTTGTATACAACCTCTTGACACTGAGACAGTACTAACAAATGTGGCCAATGACCTACGGTACTCACTAAGTGTCCCTTCTCCCTATTAATTCTCCTGGATCTATCTGCTGCTTTTGACACTGTTGACCATCCCCTTCTCCTACTACACTTCAATGTTTCCCTCTCTGGTGTCTCCTCCTCTTCACTCCCTCTTCTGTTGAGGTCCCATAAGGCTCTGTCCTTTGGCCTCTGCTATTTTCACTCTACACCTCGTCTCTTGGTGAACTAAAATAATCTTTAGACTTTAGGAATCATCTCTATGCAGATGATACCCAAATGTACCTCTCGTCCCCTGACCTCTCCCCCTATCTCACCAACTATCGCTCCATAATTTTCTACTGGATCTCCCACCATTACCTGAAGCTTAACATGTCCAAAACAGAACTAACACTCCCTTCCACTGCCACCGCTACACCCAAAATCTCTCTCACTGTCAATAACACCACAATCTCATCAATACCCCTAGCCCACTGCCTAGGGGTCATCTTTAACTCTGCCCTCTCCTTCATTCCTTATATTAACTCCTACCATCTTCACCTCCGAAATATCGCTAGGATGCACCCTTTTCTCACTCATCATTACGCAACTAAAATCCTACTGTATGTCACTCACTCATCTTGTCCCCGCCTTGACTACTGCAACCTTCTCCTAGTTGGCATTCCCTGTGCCAACTCCAATCCATCCAAAATGCTGCCAGGCTCATCTACCTCACCCACCGCTCCAGTTCTGCTTAGGGTGACCAGATTTTCAAAATGAAAAACCGGGACACTTTAAAACACTATTTATAAAACAATGTACATCACGTCACGCCCCCCCCCCCACGTCACGCCCCCCCCCCCCACGTCACGCCCCCCCCCCCCGTTGCCATGAAAACAAGACACTAACGTCAGGCGGTGACATGTTGCCATGACAATGTGGCATCACGTGATGCCTCGTCACCATAATGCATCCCATTGTCATGTCAACTTGATGCCGTGTGATTTCACGGAGCGCCTAGTTCTTATGGCAATGGGCATTACGTGACGTCACGCAGCCATGTTGACGAAATTTGGAGGGGAGGATACAGCCAAAGGCAAGATAAATATATAATAAATAGATCTGAAAAAATGTTATCTCCGCGTTAGCCTTCAATAGAAGGTGGCAACCCTGGCAGCAGTGTGTGTTTCTGTATACAGATGTGGGCCCTGAAGTGTGTGTTTCTGTATACAGAGGTAGGCCCTGCAGTGGGTGTTTGTGTGTATAGAGGTGGGGGCTGCAGTGTGTGTTTTTGTGTGTATAGAGGTGGGGGCTGCAGTGTGTGTTTGTGTGTATAGAGCAGTGATTCCCAACCTTTTTTGTTTGGAGGAACCCTTTAAGTATTTCGTTACATTTTGGGGAACCCCTATCTGGATCACATGTTCGACGGGTAAATCACAAAATAGACGTGTAAAGCAGTGGGGGTAATAAATAATAATTAACTCATACTTTTGAATAAACAATGTGTATATATTTTGTAATGATTTTGGTTTAAACATCCCCCCCCTACATCTCACATCACCCCCCCTGCATCTCACATCACCAAAAAAAAACAAAAAAAAAAACTGTGCGCTACTACCTAACTACCTATAAAGTTTAAATGTATAAATATATACAGTGCAGTGACTATACCATCAATTTAGTGATAAAAAATGTATAAAAAATTAAACCACAACTCCCACAGTGAGATAGTTAAACATTAAATAATAAGTGCCACATAACCGTGTTGGGGATAATGGCGTCTGCAGCTGTAAACGCAGGGGTGGCTCAGCACCCCACACACACTAAGAGAAGGGAAACAAAAGAAAACAGCACACAACGCCAAATAGTGAAGCAAATTCAACAATATATTATAGATTTAAAAAGGGGGTAATATATCTGCGTACATAAAAAAGATTGGTAAAAGGCATGTAGTGTGTATCACACTGTTTACCACTCGGCTGTTAGCTGTAGATTCAGGTGCTTGCTTCCCTCTGCTGCTGCAGCTCAGTTGATTCTGGGGCAGGACGTCAGTCTTTTCACTCCCAAGGGGATTTCCCTTCATGCAGCCAGGTTCAGCAGCTGGTACTGGGGCTCGGTGAAATCGCTCCTGCTTCCTAGCCGATATGAAGCTGCTCCTGTACCTTGGCAGGTGTATCCTCTGCAGAGAGGTTAAAACGCAGCTTGCTGCTGTCTTCACAGCAGTGGTGGATTCAATAGGGAAGTTTGAACAGTCTTACAGAGTCTCTCACAAGTGTCCAAAACAGCACACAGGATGAAATAAAAACAGGACAGGCCAACACATAGACAAAGGCCAATGTAAGCAGATATAAGGCAATAGAATGTTACATCCAACTAGTTTCGTAGAATTAACTACTTCTTCAGGGAATAATTAGGCCATTACCCAGAGGTCTTAAATACCTCACATAGATACCTTATTGGTCAACCAATTAGGAATAGACCAATCATCTATAATAGGTAATGGTCTGCGTGATAGGGAAGATGTGTAGTTTACTTTTAAAACAACAACTTTATTAACAAGAAAACAAAAACAAAACAATACCTATTTAATATAAACTTACATATAGACAAAATCTAGCATAAATAATTAAAAACATGCTGGAATAAAAGAAACACAATATTAGTCGACTTAAAATAGACACCATCATTACTTGCATAAAAAGATGTAACTAGAAAAAAGCGTAGGATAAAGAAAGGAAAACAGAGATACAGAGATAAATGATACATCCCCTAGGTACAGAGGGGTGGTGAGCTAAAGATTCAATAAAGTGCCCAAATATCCACATCCTCATTTAACCCCTTAGGGGACATATTATCTAACTTATGTATCCAATATGTCTCTTTAGAAGACTAATATTGTGTTTCTTTTATTCCAGCATGTTTTTAATTATTTATGCTAGATTTTGTCTATATGTAAGTTTATATTAAATAGGTATTGTTTTGTTTTTGTTTTCTTGTTAATAAAGTTGTTGTTTTAAAAGTAAACTACACATCTTCCCTATCACGCAGACCATTACCTATTATAGATGATTGGTCTATCCCTAATTGGTTGACCAATAAGGTATCTATGTGAGGTATTTAAGACCTCTGGGTAATGGCCTAATTATTCCCTGAAGAAGTAGTTATTTCTACGAAACTAGTTGGATGTAACATTCTATTGCCTTATATCTGCTTACATTGGCCTTTGTCTATGTGTTGGCCTGTCCTGTTTTTATTTCATCCTGTGTGCTGTTTTGGACACTTGTGAGAGACTCTGTAAGACTGTTCAAACTTCCCTATTGAATCCACCACTGCTGTGAAGACAGCAGCAAGCTGCGTTTTAACCTCTCTGCAGAGGATACACCTGCCAAGGTACAGGAGCAGCTTCATATCGGCTAGGAAGCAGGAGCGATTTCACCGAGCCCCAGTACCAGCTGCTGCACCTGGCTGCATGAAGGGAAATCCCCTTGGGAGTGAAAAGACTGACGTCCTGCCCCAGAATCAACTGAGCTGCAGCAGCAGAGGGAAGCAAGCACCTGAATCTACAGCTAACAGCCGAGTGGTAAACAGTGTGATACACACTACATGCCTTTTACCAACCTTTTTTATGTACGCAGATATATTACCCCCTTTTTAAATCTATAATATATTGTTGATCTCACATCACCGCCCCCTATATCTCACATCACCCCCCCCTGCATCTCACATCACCCCCCCATGGATCGATCTCTCCCCCCCCTTCTCTCTCCTCTCGCCTTCCTTCTTTCTCCCTCCTCTCCTCTCTCTCCCCCCCCCTTCTCTCCTATCCCTCTCACCCCCCTTTTCTCCTCTCCCTCTCTCCTCCTCTCCCTCCTCCTCCTCCCCCCTTTCTCTCTCTCCCTCTCTCCCTCTCTCCCCCTCTCCCCCTCTCTTCCTCTATCCCTCTCTCCCCCTCTCCACTCTCCACTCTCTCTCCCCCTCTCCCACACTCACTCTCCCACACTTACTCTCCCACACTCACTCTCTCACACTGTCACTTGCACACACTCACTCTCTCACACTGTCACTCGCACACACACACACACACAGTCGCACACACCGTCACACTCTCGTACACACGTCACACTCTCGCACACACCGTCACACTCTCGCAGACACCGTCACACTCTCGCACACACCGTCACACTCTCGCACACACCATCACACCGTCACACTCTCACACTCTCACACTCTCACACACACCGTCACACTCACACACACACACTATCGCTCTCACACACAGTTACGCTCTCTCACACATACACTGTCACACTCACACACACACAGTCACACTCACACACACACTGTCACACTCACACACACACTGTCACACTCTCACACACACTGTCACACTCACACACACACTGTCACACTCACACACACTCTCACGTGAGCAGCGTTTACAGCAGAAGCAGAAGCAGCCTCTCCCCCCCCACTTCCATCTCTCCCCCCGCATCTCCCTCTCTCCCCCCTCAGCATCTCGCTCCCCCCCCCACAGCATCTCCCTCTCTCCTCCCCCGCAACATCTCCCTCTCTCCCCCCCGCCTGCATCTCCCTCTCTCCCCCCACCAGCATGTCCCTCTCTCCCCCCACGCATCTCCCTCTCCCCTCCCCCCCCCCGCATCTCCCTCGTCCCCCCCCCCCCGCAGCATCTCCCTCTCTCCCCCCTGCAGCATCTCCCTCTCCCCCCCTGCAGCATCTCCCTCTCCCCCCCTGCTGCATCTCCCTCTCCCCCCCCCCCCCCTGCAGCATCTCCCTCTCTCCCCCAGCCCCGCCATATGCCTACCTGCGGCGGCTGCGGGTTCGGCGGAGGCGGCAGGCTGTGAGCGGGCTCTGAGGGGGGAGGGAGCCGGGGTGCCAGGGGAGGGAGGGGGGGTACAAGGGGAGGGAGGGGGGGTGCCGAGGGGGTGAGCAAGGGTGCCGGGGGAGTGAGGGAGAGAGCCGGGTTGCCGGGGGAGTGAGGGGGGGTGCCGGGGGATTGAAGGAGAGAGCCGGGTTGCCGGGGGAATGAGGGGGGGTGCCGGGGGAGTGAAGGAGAGAGCCGGGTTGCCGAGGGAGTGAGGGGGGGTGCCGGGGGATTGAAGGAGAGAGCCGGGTTGCCGGGAGAGTGAGGGGGGATGCTGGGGGATTGAAGGAGAGAGCCAGGTTGCCGGGGGAGTGAGGGGGGTGCCGGGGGATTGAAGGAGAGAGTCGGGTTGCCGGGGGAGTGAGGGGGGGCGCCGGGGGATTGAAGGAGAGAGCCGGGTTGCCGGGGGAGTGAGGGGGGGTGCCGGGGGATTGAAGGAGAGAGCCGGGTTGCCGGGGGGGTGCCGGGGGATTGAAGGAGAGAGCCGGGTTGCTGGGGGAGTGAGGGGGGGTGCTGGGGGATTGAAGGAGAGAGCCGGGTTGCCGGGGGAGTGAGGGGGGGTGCCGGGGGATTGAAGGAGAGAGCCGGGTTGCCGGGGGAGTGAGGGGGGATGCTGGGGGATTGAAGGAGAGAGCCAGGTTGCCGGGGGAGTGAGGGGGGTGCCGGGGGATTGAAGGAGAGAGTCGGTTTGCCGGGGGAGTGAGGGGGGGTGCCGGGGGATTGAAGGAGAGAGCCGGGTTGCCGGGGGAGTGAGGGGGGGTGCCGGGGGATTGAAGGAGAGAGCCGGGTTGCCGGGGGGGTGTCGGGGGATTGAAGGAGAGAGCCGGGTTGCTGGGGGAGTGAGGGGGGTGCCGGGGGACTGAAGGAGAGAGCCGGGTTGCCGGGGGAGTGAGGGGGGGTGCCGGGGGATTGAAGGAGAAAGCCGGGTTGCCGGGGGAGTGAAAGGGGGTGCTTGGGGATTGAAGGAGAGAACCGGGTTGACGGGGGAGTGAGGGAGAGAGCTAGGTTGCCGGTGGGGGGCAGTGGTGTGAGGGGGGAAGCCGGGGTGCCGGGGGGGTGCCGGGGGGGTGCCGAGGGAGAGAGCCAGGGGAGTGAGGGAGAGAGCCAGGTTGCCGAGGAGCCAGAGGGAGGGCCAGAGTGCCGTGGGAGGGAAAGCCGGGGAGAGCCAAAGCCCCGCCCCCCGGCATATTCCATCCAATCCCCTGTGGCCGGCACGTTTCTGCAGAAGTCCAACCCCTGGCAGTAAGAAAAAATACTTGCCGGGCTGCTCTGCAACCTCTTCCTCCCCACCGCCGCGCACCACCGAAACACCCCCCACGACCCAAAAAAACGGGACATTCCCGGGACAGTCCGGCAACCGGTACAGCACACGAAAAACCGGGACTGTCCCGGCAAAACCGGGACGAATGGTTACCCTAGTTCTGCTGCCTCCCTTAAACCTCAACCCTCGGTTTAAGAAACGAGCTTTTGACCCTGGCTGACGTGCACAAGAGAACACCCTCAGTATCTCAATCTTTTTACACATTTGTACTACAATTAGCACGCTCAAAGTATCCTTCCTCCCCCTTAAAATAGCTAATTTAATTCCTGGTTACAGTTATCCAAGATGGCCGCTTGCACCTAGAGCTCCATCTGGGCCTTTGCAGAATCTGCAGACACCCCAGCACGAATTGGCTTAAAAAGCTAAAAGAAACATAGCGGTGGCTAGCCCAGACCGGGGGCTCTACAGTGTATTGTCACTGTGACCCCTCGCCTGGGAAGTCCCAGAGAACTATAATATTAAGAGACTGAGGCCTGACATCCCATGAGGCCTAACTCCCTGGCCGCGTGCCGCTACTGGGAGGTGAGTGAGAGGCCTGATTCCATCACAAGGACCTGAGTGACCTGCATGTAAAGGGAGCTGCATATACACCACAGAGCACTGCAGGCCAAATGTGGAGTCCCACTTAAAGGGCCATACACAACTATAACATTACTCCTATAGTACAAATACTTACTCACAAAAACACAGCAGGAACAGCTACATTTTCACTCTTTTCACTCTTTTCTGACCGGGCAGCTGACCTGTGGCTTAATGACAGAGAAATTAAAATTTAAGGTGAAGGCACATGTCTCCCCCGCTCTATTGCCAGCAAAGCACAAATGTAAATTCTCATCTACTCAGAATTTAACAGCTAAACAAGTCACTGTACACATCGTTTGGATTTTTACCCCCTAAAAGGCTGCTAGATTTCTCTGCACTGTCATATGGAAAGTGGCTACTTGACAAGGCAGAGTTTGTGAGTTTTCTCTACCTGGGAGCTGTCTCTCCCACACTCCCTGGGATTCCTGCCCTTCCTACAGGATAAGGATAATGCAAATAACATTCTGAATGGCATTATGTTTGGAGATACGGTAAGACCCTGGCGTAAAGTCAGAAAATATTTGAAACTACCACTGAGAGTATCCAGGTTGTTACCGATTGTAGGGAACTCAGACTATACGGCAGCCCAAGAGTCCGCAGTTTTCATTACTTGGGCCAGTAGAAGACTTGTTCATGTCTCAGACTGTTTTAACACGGGACAACACATTTTCCCAACTTTCCAACAACTCAGAGAAAGATATCAATTACTAAATAAATACTTCTTTGAATACATACAGTTAAGACATGATGTGACTTCCTTGATGAGGGAACATCCATCCCTATTAGAACACAATGCCTTGGAGTCCGGCCTTGAGATCTCCATTTAAACGGGTTTTACCTCTAAACTTATCTATACCGCCCTTATAGAGACCCGTACTGTGGGTCTCTGGAGTCTTTTATTGGTTAAGTGGCAGGTGGACTTGGCAGGTGACGAAGCACGTTGTTGCGAAGCACGTTGTTGCGAAACACGTAGAGGTCACGAGAGGTCACTCTACGTGTTTGCTGATTGGCTGGGGCAGAGGCAGAGACCAGGAAGCTCGCGCTGTGGTGTCATCTCCGCAACTTGTGCGGTCCGGACACTTGGTGTCAGTGCGCGGTTCCAGCTCGTGCTTCTCTGGTGAGTGCCCACCTCCCCCTTCAGCGTTCTGCCCGGCATTGGTGCCTACATCACTTGGCACTATTTAGCCTTCAGGGTGGTTTCAGTGTGACCAACTGGTCTTTTTACATGTTAGTATATGTATTGTCATTTGTGTCTGTATAGTGTATGTGCACACTGGTGTTTTACAGCGGGCATTGCACCGCTTGTCCTGCATGTGTGTGTGGTCTATGGTAGACCTTTTTATTATTAATAAATACTCTCGACTATTCTATTGCTTACATAGCAGTTATTATTTCTTGGGGATACACGTTTTTTACAATTCCTTTAATATGGCTGTTCAGTAACCTCCGGTGCGCTTTGTGTGTATTTGTTTTTGGCAGGTGGACTTCCCTGTTCTGATAAATCAAGAGGTCCTGGTCAGAGGCTACGGGAGTGTCCGTTCCATTACTCTGGATGCAAATTTGAGGGACCTGCGGATTAGGATATTGAATTGGGCAATCCTCACCCCAGCACAACTAAACAAATTTCCACACATTTCTCCAATTGGGTGTAAAAAGTGCGGCAGTACCAGCGCCAATATCTCACATTGCCTGTGGTACTGCAGAAAAATAAAGACATTATGGAATAAAACCTTAAGGTTTCTAAACAAACTGCTAAAAACAAAGCTTCCCCATGACTTTAAACCAATGTTATTTGGATATATGGAAGGCTGGCATACCTTGACGGTCAGTTTGCCGCAGCTGGCGGGAATGATTCTCCTTTTGGCACGCAAGCTGATTCTGGTCAACTGGCTAAAACCATTCGCTCCAACAATTGGGCAATTCGAATCTTATCTGCTCACAGTTATGATGAGGGAAAAATGTGACTCATTTGGAGACAAAATTAGTTTTTGCAAAACCTAAACCAAAAACCAAAACACCAATAAAGGTGCTCATGATTTGTTTATGGTATGTCGTTTATCAGCACAATGCTGAAATATTCTTTAGGTTTTTTTAACAATAGGCCGGCAGCCTCCTTAAACTATCATTCAGCATAGATTATAGAAATAAAGTTAACTGCTAAAATGCAGATAATCTGTGGTGTAACATAATAACATATACTAATTAAGTGACTGAAGGAACCTGGTCCATCTTGACTCTACCACCAACTACATGGTAATGCTTTTATGATAATGATTGAGAGCAGAAGATATTTTTAATGCATCAATAAAATGATGTAAACAGTTTTAATAGTTCGAATAATAGTAGCTGTACGTGTCCAGGACAGAACTCTTTCTGTATACCTAATATAACAGCAATAGTCAGATGAATAGGCCATAAGATTTATTAATTAAGACAGGGGTCTCAAACTCTGTCTTCAAGGGCCACCAACAGGCCAGTTTTCATTGATATCACTGTTTCAGCACAGGTGGCTCAATCAGTGTCTCAGTCGGAGACCGAGCCACTGATTGAGCCATCTGTGCTGAAGCAGGGATACCCATAAAAGCTGACCTGTTGTTGGCCCTAGAGGACTGAGTTTGATACCCCTGATTAAGGGTTCGTGGAACAAATATTCTCTAGCAGGGGGTGCACAATGTAAAAAAAAAAGGTTGGGAACTATTAATCTACATGATTACTGTTTTTATTACAAGCCCAACTTGATTGAGACAGCTATTTAGCAGAGGTCTACATGACAAGCACTTTCTTTAGACCCATAAAATAACAGTTCAGTATTGTAGACAGCATGGAAACTGAAAGAACGACTCCAGACTCTTCCTTAAATTAGTTTCTTCATTATCTTGGATTAAGGAACCGGCAGTGTTGCAGCAAATAGGTATGCATAGCTTTTATGCTCTTTGGAGATCTCTCTAAAGCAATAACGCATTAATCTTCTGCTGCTTTATAGTAAAACACACACACACACATCTCACACGTATACACACAAAACCCTAACCCTAACCCTGCACACCTTTTTCTACTTTAGATGGCATCTTGCTGGTCAATTAAGGGTTATTCTAGACTGAGCTATTCGTGCTGCATCCCAGCTGTTGACTTAGACTCTGTTCGACAACTGCTATTTCTTGGACACTTGGGGAGAGAGCTGGGCTTTAGCTTTTCTTAGCCTTTGCACATTAACTCTATCATCACCATTAATATACACAGGACTACATGCTCTGCACATTAAAGACTAACGGTCCATGGACAAATTAATCCACCAAATGGATTTAGACTTCTTACATGTTCATAATTTCTTGCAGTGGACAAAGGTTTCATTATATGCAATTCATTCTAAAGACCTCCTTCCTACCACTGGCTTGACTATTAGAAGGGGATGTGCATGGTCATGAGCACATGAAATATCTGCAAAAAGTATACCGGAAGCTAATGTTTTCAATGACTATGTCATGGGGTTCCAGCTCCATTCCTGATTTAAAGTTGGCAATGACTGAAGCTGTCCTACTGTTGACCATGATTGTGATCTTAGTATTTTTGACCCCTGATAAGCATTGATGGTAGGAGTACTGCAGTTCAGTAATAGTCAGCTATTTTACTTAAAATGTCCATGACGTAATTAATATTATATAAATCCCACTTTCAGGGATTGAAGGGCCATCCCCTGTCATTTTCGGTATTTTATTTGTGTTCAAGATGCTTTTCAGTTATGAAAATCATGCAAACTGCAATATGGTTTAGTGTCTCCCTCCTTTCATCTTGTTCCACCTCTGCCCTTGTTTTGCATTCTTTTCACTGCTTTAATCTCCATCTCCTTATTGAACATCATTTCCATGAATTGACATCCCTCTGCCTCCTTCCCCTCATCAACATCTTTGGTTCCTACGTCAACTTTCCTTGAGGCCATCTCCAATCTTCGGCCAACCTGACATAATATAAAGATAAACTTTCAAAATCTTCTAAGAAATAGTGCAGATTATATAATTTTGACTGTTTCCAAGATGTAGTGCTGTGGCACCGAAGGAAGCATTTTGAGCAGAATCTCTAGTAATTTGTCAGTAACTGGGGTAGTAGACCTGGAGTACATTGTTTTGAGATTTAACTTTGGTTAAGGGATATATACGGACCTGTACTGCAGTGATTCCAATGTTCATTATTCATTACTGAGCTGAAGAGCAGCTTTTAACAGTTATAATAGTAGGTGATATTTGGAGAAGTAGTGGTATAACTGCAACCTGGGCCGCTTTATACATTAGGCCGACTAGGCACAGTACCTAGGGCCTACGAACCTTTTAGGGCCTACGAACCTTTTAGGGCCTACAATATTTCACTTGAAAAAAATCACAAAATAAGAGAAAACAGCAAATTTTAGTTTAAAATGCCTTCGAAGTATCGATACCTTTAAATATCGAAACAAAAGTATTGATACCAAATATCGCTAGTATCGAAAGAACCAAGCAATCGATGAATTTAGTATCAAATTGAGTAAAAATATCGGACACACAGGCCTCTAGAAATAAAACTGCCCAGGGCCTACGAAGGTCTTAAAACGGCCCTGACTGCAACAACACTGTCTAGTAAAACTTAGTTCAAATCTTAGTATCAGTTTTTTGTAACCTTGGACAAGCCACCAGAAATATTGGACGGTAAAGATTGGGCTGCAGTTTGCCCTCGAGATGTGAGAAGCTCACACGAGTGGCTTCACCGCAGGTTCCAGCAAACATTCGTAGAATTTATAAAACCCAGAACTAGAACTTTTGGCAGCAAACAGCCCAAATTGTTACAAAAAAAAAATCACCATTTCCCTTTTTGAAAGTAGCCAAATAGCAGCCCTGCCGCTTATTAACATCTTAATCTTTTTTTAAAGTGAAAGTAATCCAAAAAAAAAAGAAATGACTTGAACATGCAATGCCCCCTGATTTTGTAGCGTTAAGCGAACTTGTTGTAACCTTTGTATCGAAGCTGCAAAAATTAAATGAGTGAGATTTGGAGTTTCTGGATCAAACCAATATTTTAGTGGCAAAAGTCAGATTTTAAGTGTGGCTCCATTGAAGTCTGTAGGTCAACTGGTACTGAGAATGTACAGTATGTATATCCTCTATTTATATAGCGCCCACAATGCACTCAGCGCTTTGTAAAAGAGACAATACAGTACAGGGAATTAGAATAGAATAAGTGCAACAAACAAAATCAGACAATAGGAAAGGAAATCCCTGCCCCGTTGAGCTTACAATCTAAGTGGGAATGAGGGGTAATGTCTTCTGAGACTTGGTAGACATACGGTTATAACTGTAATGAAATGTATAAAATAGCAGAGTCATTTCAGCAATTATGCAGCTGGGGAGCCAACCGCTAAAAAATAAACCACAATAAGTTAATACTGTAACTCAAACTCTCTGTCCACTAGGGGGTGCTCATGTGTAGAGCAAGGTTAGCCATGTTTTTAATACCAAGTCCCATCTACTTGTCTAACTCACATGTTGTGGGTCTGAGGAAAGGACGTTGCCATGCATCACTTTGTAGACAAGTGTATTAATTTTTTAGATGTCTCTGAACCAAGTGAGCACAATCAAGTACTAAGCGGGACTCAATAGCCCTGTATTAAAAATAAATAGTAATCATCAATCGTTAGAAAACAAAAGCTTGATAGACATTATGCAGAGAAATGGATCCATAACTTCAATTAATAGGACCTAAGCTTAAATTCTCATTTATTATTTAACTGCATTTTTGCACTGTAAATATTGATATGAAGAGGATATTGCAAGTGCATTTTATGGTAAGCCTTAGCATTATCTATAATGTATGAAGTAATCTACACAGCTGTCTGTGTTCATTGAGAAATCTGAATATTGAGAGGAATAAAGAATATTGAGAGGAAAATTGTCATTTCAGCTTAAAAGATGTGACATTACAGTGCCCAATCGAGGAGGGGGGAGAGGGGGGGGGGAATCTAAGAAAATATATGTACAGTATATTGTTTTCTTATTGTTCTGCAAATAACATCACAAGTAATATATAATAAGTATAGTAATGTAACAAGTAAATGAGCCACTGTGAGTCAGTGTAAAGTTACAGTATGCAGAGGGTTATCTTTTGCTATTTAAGATTGAAACCAATAACACAGTGAATAATCATCCAACCCCACATTACAATGTGAAAAAGGTGAAGAGCTGAAGAAACTCCTCAAAGTAATTCACTTGTGCACACCACTTAAATAAAACTTAGCATTTAATTATACAACAAAAGACAAAAAATACCCAATGCTACATCCAATGTGACAAAATACATAGTTAAATACTTCAATGTTCGTATTCACATCAGTAAGGGTCATTTAGTTAAAACCTTTGGCCAAAGCGTTATAAGCCTGCAGCCACTTCACGGCATGACCACTATGCAGGTCCTAACACTACCTGGCACAATTCTCATTTATTTATTTAATGATAGAAAGTAAAACATATATCAAAAACATGTGAGTATAGGGGGGAGTGTACAGTGAGAATGATCCCTCAATAAGGATAGAGTTAATATGCCTAGTGCTGTAAACACCATGGAAGGCGCACCCACTATACAATCATTATACTATTTTTTGAGTATTTGTGCCAGCTCTACAGGTCATATTCTTGCAGCAGCATAGTTGATCAACTCCTCTCTTTATGTTTGTATTACCCTACATTACACATGTAGCTCCCTTTCCCTACGCCTAAGGGAACCCAGTGCGATTACACGTGCTGCTGTTACCTGTGAGGCTCACAGGAGACCAAAGCCTCTGCTCCTGGGGAGCCTGATATGATATATCTCGCGGTGCAGCGCCTCCACCTCTGAGGATCCCAGCATAAGCAGGATTTCTCTGCATAGGAAACAATAACTACTATACCACCCGGTATAATATAACTGCTTTACTGTATCACAGTATTACCCAGATAACAATATACATATATCCCATCAATACAACACAATAACATCAATGATGATCCCCCAAAGCACTGAATGTGCCCATGGCACCTTGAACCCCAGTGTCCACAGAACAATCCCACCCAAATGGGAGGTAGCAATACCCCCTGTGAGTGTAGGTGCATGGCGGTACCTTCCTGGTAAACGGTCCTGACCAGGGAACACTTGGAAGGCAAAGTTGGATCAGGTCCTACGTAGCGGTGCCTCCAACATAAATCCCCTCGCACCTTAGGTCCAGGCCGTGCACGCGGTGCAATCTCCAGTCAGAGGGTCTTACTTCTGGCTGCCACATGCGGCTCCACTTGACGGGTGAAGGCCGCCGTGCGGAAGTCCGTCTGATGGCGCAGTGCTGTGGGTTGCAGTTCTACTTGGAAGGGTCCCTATCTAGGGCCTTCCCTGAAAAACTACTCTCAAGGGTGATCGGGGCCTAACTGGGGCCTTGGGGCAAAGTTCTGGCCTAGTCCAAGGGCTTACTAGCTCCCTGGACGCATCCGTCCCCTTTCCTGACTCCGTGATGGCTGACTTAATTTCTCTCTGTCCCGCGGAGGGTATCGGGAGTCCCTCAAAATGGCCACTCGCACCTCATTGGCTGGGACGGCCCATGTGACACACCCCAAGGCTTCTGGGAGTTGCAATTCCATTTGGCACTTGCAGAGCCAATCCAAGATGGCCGCTGCAACTTGCTCCCAATCGAACGGAGACAACGGACCACCCGGGGCACCAGCGGCCCAATGCAGGGCAGCTCCCCCTCCTCTGGGCAGGTAAGGGGGACCCCGCTACACACAGTAATAGAGGACTTTATTATAATTGTTAAACCTTTAGGTGTCATTAGGTAAGCTCACCATTTTGACAGCAAAAGGGTTAAGTAAGCATAATAAAATGATATTAAGAGAAGACGGGCTGTGTTGGTGTATCTTGCTGCTATTTGCACTGCATTTTGATAGGACTGATTACTAACACCCCCTCTAGGTTAGGGGTGCTCCAATCCAGTCATCAAGCCCACTTTCCCCCCCCCCCCCCCCCCCAACAGGTCAGGTTTTCAGGATGTCCCTGCTTCAGCACAGGTGGCTCAATCAGTCCCTACTTCAGCCCAAGTGGCTCAATCAGAGGATCAGCCTTTGACTGAGCCTCTGATTGAGCCACCTGTGCTGAAGCTGGGATATCCTGAAAACCTGACCTGTTGGGGGGAGCTTGAAGACTGGAGTTGAGCACCCCTGCTCTAAGTGGCATGGAAGCTTTCAAGGTCTCCTCCAGCATGTGTTTGTATATGCTATTTTATTAGGCGCTGTATAATGGAAGGTTACGTGAACTGCACTGAACATAAATAGTAGCAGCCGATAATAATACTATCAGTGGTTTAGGCCAACCAAAAACGTAGCTGGTTTGTCTTATGCTGATAGTATATTTGTAGCAGTGACAATGATAGACCTCACACAAAGTGCAGTTGCAGCGTTTGGTAGTTTGGCAGAGTTATAGTAACGCTAGTAAATCGCTGCAGTGCACTGTTTTGCTGGCAGTGAAGAGTAACATTTCACTCAGACGTGCAAACATATCCAAATTTGCTTAGCGAATTATCCTTTTTGCCTTTCTTTCCTTCACTGAATGTTTTAGCTGAATTTTACAGACAGTTCACACGCGCTTGGGAATGCGAGAAAACGTACCATTTTCGCCAGATTAATTTGGTGACTTCCATCAGAATTCTGCTAAAATGGCATGTGGGCTAATGACATTTGCAATGTACATTGACTTTTAGGCATTTGGGTGCCGGTGGAGCCACGGCAACAAAATGCCCCAAACCCTACTGCACATCACGATTACGTGACCACTCAGGAGCAAGCATGTGATCATGACATTAATGATGAGGCGAATGGTAGAGGAGGGTCCCCTTCCGTTCGTCTTCCAGCCAGATCGTGTTCAGAGCTCCACAGAACGCCATCGCCTCTAGATATCCGTCAGAACGACCATGATTCGTTGCCTCATGGGGCCCCATAGAGCCAGAACCTATGATGTGGTGGCAACATCATGGGGCATCTAAAGGGTTAATGAGTGGCAATTTGGGCCTTTTTCCCAAATTTATTTCGGGGCACATAAAACTGAAAATTTCGCCTCAAACTTGTGAGAAGAATTCGGACATCTCTACCTAGCAACCCATTATGGAGTTGCAATAAAACATTTACCATCTTACTGTGGTCTTTGAGGATATTTTGTTAGAATTAGTTTTATTACAAGTAACAAAACAATAATATGCCAAGCAACATCCAGCACAATATGTGCCTTTTGTTTTTTAAGATGACTACAGGATGATCCCGCAGTAACATTTTGAAAGGACAATGTATGAAAAACACTGTTACATTGTGAGAGAGTGTGTGTGTGTGTGTGTGTGTGTGTGTGTGTGTGTGTGTGTGTGTGTGTGTGTGTGTGTGTGTGTGTGTGTGTGTGTGTGTGTGTGTGTGTGTGTGTGTGTGTGTGTGTGTGTGTGTGTGTGCTAGTTACAGTACATAGTTACATTGTTACATATTTAAATAGTAGATGAAGTTGAAAAAAGACATACGTTCATCATGTTCAGCCTATGCTAAATTTAGACGACAGATACTTTATCCTATATTTGTATTTACAGTATATTGATCCAGAGGAAGGCAAACAAAAAAAAACAGTGAAATATCATCTAATGATATCTCGTAAGGGGAAAAATAACCTCCTTCCTGACTCCAAATATTGGCAATCAGATTACTCCCTGGATCAACATCTTTCCCATGTTTACTTATTTGGTATTTCGCTGTATACCTTTCCTTTCTAAAAAGATACAGAACAAAAAAAACGAATATCAGCTCCAAAAGCAAAAAGATAAGTGAAATCAAATAACAGTCTTTTAAATTGATAATAGCAATGTCTGGTACATATAAGTATAGATGCAGGGAGAGGGGAGAAAAACCCAGGGGTTAAGCAAGGTATAAGAAGTGGGGTACTTACAGAGAGGTTGGATTCCCACCAGGCTGTGTGATCCCCTGAGAAGCTTTACCCTACCCCCGTCTCCTTCCAAATGAAGTGGTGTAGAGCCGCACGCTCACAAGGTGTCACCACTAATCCACTCCTCCCGCAACAATGGTGAAACCGGTGGTGTCCTCCGATCCAGGCAGCAACAGACACAAAAAATGATCGAGTGGACTACCGCTTGCTATGAAAAGAAGTTGGGGAACTCACCAGATATGAAGGTTAAAAAAGCCTTTAATGAAAACTACATAAAATGACAAAACTCCTCCTCCCACATATTTCACGCCCACTATGGCGCTTTTTCAAGGAAAGATACTTTTTGATAAAGGGCTTCTTGCCTGAAACGCGTCAGAGTGTTTTATCTGCGTGTCACCACGTATACCATGGAATAAAGGTATTTTTCACCTCACTTTTGCTGGTGTCTAGCCCCAATTCTTGCAGTTGTGCTCCGTTTTTGCTCCCCCATGGACAATTTTCTCTACTGTTGAATCGCGTGATGCACGCAATAGATGGACTGCTACAAATGTGAGTACTATTCCTTCTCTCTTTATGGTTGGGGAGTTTGAGACCCTTATAATAGATGCTACTCCAGAGGGACCTCACTGGTAGTATACCCATACAGGACTCATACTCTGATACCACTATATGGACTGTTTCAGTAATTACCCCAGAAGAAGTTCATATGCATCGGGTCCTAAGTATCACTATTCTTCATTGAAGTTCATCCTAAACCTACAAACATTATTATTCAAGTATTTATGGATATATGTGTTCCCTTGTTTTACTGAGCACCGATTTTTGGATTTGGTTCCTATATTTGTATATAGTTATCATATCCCCTCTTAGACGTCTCTTTTCTAATGTAAATAAATCTAATTTAGCTAGCCTCTCCTCATAAATCAGATTATTCACCCGCTTTATTAATTTTGTGGCTTTTCTCTATACTTTCTCTAGTTCCATAATGTCTTTTCTATGTAGTGGTACCCAAAATTGTACTCCATATTCAAGGTGTGGCCTTACTAATCCTTTTTAGAGGAGCATAATTATGTTTATTTCCTTCCATTCATTGCCTGTTTAATGCGAGATAAGATCTGCCTTTGCAGCTACTTCATGACATTGGGCACTATTGCTAAGCCTGCTGTCTAACAGCACTCCTAAATCCTTCTCCATCAAGGACTCTCCTAATGTATCCTCATTTAATTTGTAAATTGCATGTTTATTCTTGGTTCCCAAGTGCATAACCTTACATTTATCTGTATTAAACCTCATTTGCCATTTACCTGCCCAAGTTTCCAGTCTATCCCAGTCCTTCTGGAGAGAAACTACATCCTGCTCTGATTCTACTACCTTACACAATCTAGTGTCATCAGCAAAGATGGAGACTTTGCTCTCTATGTCAACTTCAAGGTCATTAATATACAAGTTAAAAAGCAGGGGTCCCAGTACCGATCCTTGAGGTTCTCCTCTCACAACTTTAGCCCAACCTGAAAAAGTTCTATTTACTGTATGACATCTCTTTGTTGTCTATCTTTCAACCAGTTTTCAATCCAAGTGCAAATATTTTTTACCAAGTCCAATTTGCTTTATTTTGTACACTACCTATCAAAAGCCTTTGCAAAATCTAAGTAGACCACATCAACTGCATTGCCCGGGTATACATTCCTACTTACCTCCTCAAAGAAACTAATAAGGTTAATTTGGCACGACCTATACTTCATAAATCCATGCTGACTGTTACTAAGAATTTTGGTTTCCATTAGGTATTCCTGAATATTATCCCGTATTAAAGCTTCAAGTAGTTTCCCTACTATTGAAGTCAGGCTTACAGGTCTGTAATTCCCCGGTTGTGATCTAGCTCCCTTTTTAAATATAGGCACCACATCTGCTTTACGACAATCTTGTGGTACTGAGCCTGTGGAAATGGAGGTCTTGAATATTAAATGTAATGGTTTAGCTATTACTGAGCTTAACTCCTTAAGAACTCTTGGGTGTATGCCATCGGACCAGGTGTATATGTGTGTTTATATATATATATATATATTTTATTAGTATTATTTTTAAGTCTCGATGGGACAGCGCACATATTTAATGCAAGTCTATGTTCTAGATCAAGAGTATGCAACTCCAGTCCTCTAGGGCAACCAACAGGTTAGGTTTTTAGGATATCCCTGCTTCCGCACAGGTGGCTCAATCAGTGGCTCAGTAATTAGGACTGGAGTTGGACACTCTTGATCTAGACCATAGACTTGCATTATAAAGTCCATCTAGACTTTAAAAAATAGGTTATTTATCGTCCTATTCACTGAAGCCCCTTCACAAGTGTTAAACCAGCAATAATGGACTTTTGCACCACAGTGATGTCAGTTATTTTTTACATCGGTGTATGCAAATGAGCATGCAATTGAGGAATTAATGACTAATTACTTGCATGCTATTTACTAAATTACGGTACCTGGTAATATCGGGTTACAGACAAAAAAACAATTGCTCCAATTTGTATTACCTGCCCGTGACTGGTGTTAGCTTTATCTTGCCTACAGTATGTATCCACTTTAAACATAGGCAAGATAAGATTAGCCGACCTACTGTAGTGTGGATGGTAAAAATGCATAATAATAAAGTTGAACTTATTAATATATTAACCCCTTAGAAGTCCAAGTTTGTCTTGGTCAGGTCAACCCATAACTAGCTAGTTCCCTGGGCAATTAGAGGCCTAATATTTATACATAAGGTTGTTATCCTTTTTGTGTTTTATTGGTAGGGTGTAACCCCGTTGGTGCCTGAAGGCATTCTTTTGCAATAAACTGGTACAATCATTTTCTGCCATAGGGTTTTGTCAGAAATCCTATTACTTAACCCTATGGTAGACCAAATGTATCTTATCTATTAACCTCTGATTAATCTAGCCCTAAATGCTATATAGTCCACGTGTGTTTATATTATTGCATAAATCTACTTTTATTGTGTATTAAACATTTCATTTCCTTAAAGTATATATGGCATGCTTAGTAGGCAGAAACTGCACATAAAATAATGTGTACAATATATTCTGCTTTATCTGCGAGAGATACCACCTTTCACATATGTATTTATTTTACTATAAGTAACATCGAAGGAAAGAACTGTGCTGTTCCTTATTAACATTTATAATTACTTTAAGCTCAATTTGGAAACGCCTCAGCAATAAATGTTAGGCTTTGTGGTACATCAATTTTGCAGCTGCATTAGCTTAGCGACTTTCAAAGGAGCCATAAAAGGCTTCTGTGTTTCATGAACATTTTCTGTTTAGCTACTTTAGTTACAGCGCTCACATCACTTGGCACTGCACTGCACTACCTGCATTTGTTACATTTTGGGGAAAGTTAATGCGGTGGTTTGCTGCAACACAGCTGAATTTTAAAAATGAATGATGTGACGTGACCTGAATGCAAATGTGTATTAGAGGGGTGGTCAACTCCAGTCCTCAAGGGCCACCAATAGGTCAGTTTTTAAGGATATCCCTGCGTCAGCACAGGTGGGTCAATCAGTGGCTCAGTTGTTGACATCATTGCGACAATGTGTTTGTCCTGAGTGCGTGCGCACTTGCCCGTGAGCGCTCCGCGATCAGCCGCTTGCTGAGACAAATTCTTTTTCATTTGTCGCGCTTCCTTGGTCATGTGTGCGGTTCAGCCAATGAGCGCGAACCACTCACGTGATGTCACGGGCAGGCCCCCGGCATGCCCCCCCCCACCACCCCCATGCGTGCAACTACACTGGACACTACTTGCCCCTGCTCTCAAGGCTCGGCGCCCAAGTGAGAGCGAGCTCGCTCTCAGCCTGGACGAGGCCTTAGCATACAGTGCTTCCACTGCCATAAGGGATTCTGGGTAATAACATGCAAATGAACACAATGTGTCACCTTTTGCTTCAATTCCATTTTAACATGGACCCCTATAAGTTTATGCCTGCCGCATTACACAGTTTATAAATTAGGCTGCAAGACCATAATCTGTTAAATATCTAAACACGTTTTATTGTTTTTCAATCAGCAAACAGCTACTTCTATGTTATCTGCTTGAGTATTGTTGTCAGTGTATTGCAAATTGCCTTTTCAATACCTTCCCATTGGTTCTCTTGTGAGTGTACTGAAGTTATTACAGCAGATTCCCCAATTGAACCACCAGGTGGCGCCCTCTATTAATGGACTTCTTTTTTCTCCTGTTTGGTATTACTAAGGCATATATCATTTCAAAATGGCACCCCACAGTTGACAAGGAATTTACCACCCATAGGCTATAAGGCAGTTGACTTCGCTAGTGTAATTAAATATAGGTAAAAGAAAATCAAGAGCTCAAAATCAATTTTTATGAAACATTTGAGTCTTTAAAATCATGTAGCGAGGAAGATCAGCGTGTAGTAATGAATGCCGTGTGTTTGTGAAACAACTTACCATATAGTTGATTAGGTCCAGAAGGCAATTATATATATAAGTTAGCACTGAAACGCTCCCTTACATATTGTAAAAGGGAAGTGACTTTTATTGTCATGTCAAACTAAGCTGATGCTCTCAAATTCCTCTGAGCTTCTTTAACTCCTTTGTCCACAATGTGGCCGAGAGCACATTTCTGAGCGATGAGTTTCTGCTTGCTCTTGGTGGGGGTTTAGGGCTACTTTTTCAATACGTGTCAGTGAATTATCGCACTATATTACTTTCCAGTGGGAGATACAGATGCTTCCTGACCCACTCCCTGTTCCGCGTCATCGCGGGCCAGCGACTTTATCTGACTAGGCCTCAAATATTACACAATTGTATTATGGGCCTTTCAAATAAGGGCATCTTTTAATAAACTACTACTATTTTCAATGCAGCATATACTGTCAACGGGTTAAAATAAAATGGCAACCGCAGTCACCATAGAAAGATGCAACGTCCTCTCTTGATGATGTAGCAGCTTTCTATTGGCGAGGCAGCTGAAGGAGCAGCATAGATTGCTGCTTTAAATTTGTCACCAGGCATCGACTTTATGGCATTCTTTTGCATGTATAAAAAGGTTTTCCATTTATAGGTATCATCCACACATGCAGGGCCATGTACTTCTCATTGTATGCATTGTATGTAATCGCTTGTGGGCTTAAAAAAAAAAAAAAAAAAGCTCCTGCTAAACTCACATTCTAGGCACAAAGAAGTGCAATGATTTGTGCTAAAAAATGATGAAACCTTCAGCCACTGATTGAGCCACCTGTGCTGAAGCAGGGATATCCATAAAACCTGACCTGTTGGTGTCCTTGAGGACTGGAGTTGGTAATACCTGATATAAACTAACCCCCATTGTTTAACAAGATTGGAACCTGGGGTCCTCCGCAGGTGAACCGCACTATTTTTAACTCCACACACCCTCCCCTTCCCCTTCCACCCCATGGTCCCCAGATACCCACTGGTGACATTACCGGTATTACTTCCTGGTTTTTAAAGGGGATTTAAATAGCTGATTGGCGTGAGATTTTGCAGCCATTTTGTTTCCCCTGAAAGGAGATTTAAACCCGGTACATTCACTGGTGTCTCGGGAACCAGAGAGCCCCTGGAGCTGAGACTGCTCTTGTGAATAACTACAGTATTCTACATACTAAATAGACTTCATTACACCTGGTGGCGGCAGATGATGAATTTTCTGGATTTCAGTTGTCAAGTTCTGGTCTAATGGACATAGTAATGATAGAATTTGAGTATAATAGTGCACTATACACAACATTGTAGACAGAATTTTGCAGGCATTGTGGGTTTCTACCACTGAATACTTATAGTATAATTGTTGGTACCTGTAAAGCAACAATGAAGTAATTTGCCCAAAGTCACAAGTTGCTGGCACTGTGATTTGAACCAGGTTTCAATGTAATTTCTATGTAAATCCAGAGCCATTACTTCTTAGAGATTTAATTGGATCTAGATCTGTGCTACAATACTAATGTAAGAAAAATTAAATAAGTTAAAACATATTTATATTATTTCACACCGATTGTAAGTTCTTTGGGGGAGGACCTCCCTTTGCTCTATGTTGTAATTTACTTGTTCCTTTTATCCCCATTGTTTGTATTTACTATCCCTGAATGTAAAACATTGTCAAGCGTTGTGTACACTGTTGGTGCTATTTAAATAAAATGATACACACCAAATTTGCATGTTGTAACATTGGAAATGTCCTGTTTTATTGAGCAGTTTGGTAACGTGAATAATTTGAGGGCAGGCCAAGAAAACAAAATCAGTTTGCATAAAAACAGTTCCCAGTACTCATATTCAAAAATTATAATCACTGTAATATATTGGCACACTTTTATTATCGTGATATCATTTTGTACCTCATTTATTTCTGTCCATCTGCACGGTCGTGTATTGATGTCATAATATATTAAATATCTGAAGAGCAAATACTTTTAGCATAAAGTACATATTTAACTTCTTCTTGTAAAATTAGGATGATAAAGAAACCAAAATAAATGTGATATTGTTGCTAAATGGGAAACCTTTTAGTCCTATTCCATATTAAGGAATAACATAGTAGTACAACCAGGCTTTTTGATGCATTTGGGTGATGTGTAAAATGTTTAGGCAGCTCCAAAACAGAAGAGAGGAAATCTTTGC
Source organism: Ascaphus truei (assembly GCF_040206685.1). Taxonomy (NCBI): domain Eukaryota; kingdom Metazoa; phylum Chordata; class Amphibia; order Anura; family Ascaphidae; genus Ascaphus; species Ascaphus truei. Next base: position 71,621,784 of record NC_134489.1, read on the forward strand.
AGCATATCACAGTGAATCTGTAGTATGTCATAAAATTGTACCAGCCACCATTTTGCCTCCCGCCCCCTCACCCAGCAGCAATAAAATGGAGACACGGAAGTAAGTAATTACAGCACACACACAGTACAGCTGTTGTTCGCTTCACACTTCGACTTAAAATTTGCTGGGGGGGGGGGGAAAGAAATACATTGACATAGGAAATCCGCCAGACAAAATGCAATGACAGTTGTGAATTACTGTAAGCAAAGAAATAACCACTATATTTATATTTTACCGAGGTTTTTTTTCCCAACGTAAATGCTATAGGTCAATAGCTGAAGAAGATCATATCAGACTTTTTTTTAACCAACGCAGTATGGGGAGGATTGAAAATGAATTACTATTGCAATATATAGCATAGTCCTACGCTCTAATGCTTTGAGATTTCTTTTGGAATGTACGAAGAGCAGTTTGTTCCTATTCAAATGTAATTTGTAATCGGAGATATTCTTCAAATATTTGGTAGAAGTCCAGCAAAAGGCTACATTTAAATATAGAACAGTACATAGAAGAAACAAGAGGACTTTATATACAGTAGTATAGTTACATTGCGTGGATTTTTCATGATGCAAATAATGTATTTTGCTTTCAATTCAAACCTTCTGTTATAGCCTGCCTCCTACAGAGATCAGTGCCTATGTAATTGTAAGCTGTATATCTCTGCGGACAATCACCAGGAAAATATGTTTGGGTTTTACATTTAAACAGTGGCATTACCATTTTGGGGAAATCATTGTTGTCGTGGCGGCCACTTTATTTGACAGTCCACGCAACCTATATAAAAGAATTTTGTTAGCCTAATAAATCTGGAATTATGAAACAAAAATGATGCTTTGTCAGTAACACTCAGTAAAACAATATAAAGATTATGTGATTACTTTGTGAAGAAATTAGGCCTCATGCAGTTAATTGATGTCACATCCTGTCTAAGGTTTGTAGGATCTAAATCATGATAACCTGCATTATTCTGGATAAATCCTTTCATCCAGTGACTTGGAGGTTTTTTTATGCCTTGTGCTAATTTGTGTTAAAACACTTTTCAGGAAACAGTAAACATGGCAACACCATGAAAATAATTTTCTGATGCACTATTTCTGTCAGTGTTCAAAGACTAAGGCACACAGGCTAGAAAGGAAACTGCTGTATCATTAAATCCAACTGCAGGCGAAAACAGCAACCCTTTCAATAGGATGAATACCCTCTACATATCGTAAATCTTTTTAAAACTAGGCCAAAGCCATGGAGTGGCTCTGCCTCCTGCATTAATAGCTTGAAACTGTTGTGCATCACAGTTCCACGTTCAAAGGGAATCAGGGGTACTTAGAAACAACTTCTGGTGCAAGGATGCAATTAGAATAGACAACCAGATGTCTGCTTCGTCTGGCAGAAGCCTGTCAATGGTTGCAAATGGTCTTGGATCTAAACAGTCTGCCCTAGAGAGTGATGCACAGATAAACAACATGTCAACAAATCACAAACTAGACTAAAGACAAGTTACCTCTGTTGATAAAAAATAAAAAAATACTTTAAATATCAGGAAATGGTCTACACATCTTTCTTATGGCAGACAAACTGGTTAGCAGAACGGTGGTTCACAAGGGAAGGGGCTTATTTATTGTTTGCCAAAAAAGGTAATTGATTAATGGTGCCGTTAGACTAAGATTAACTTGATAAACAGCTATTCTGCGAGCTCTTCATTTGTTGAAAAAGGTAAAAGGAGTAGTGGTTTACTGGTAATGTTACTGACGTTGATCCAATCCCAGTAACAGCTTTTCTTGTGACCTTGGGCAAGTTACTTAATCTCCCTGTACCTCAAAACTAGAATGTGAACTCAATGGCATGTGCAAAAATTCTGTGCACAGTGATAAGTACACTGTTAGCACTATATAATAAAAAATATATGTTAATATTACTTGCATGTTAGTGCCAACACCATGGTTACTGCATATTGGTGAGAAATGGCTCAAGCTTGTACTTGTACCAGTCGTTGATTGAGCCACCTGTGCTGAAGCAGGGATAGCCTTAAAGCCTGACCTGTTGGTGGCCCTTGAGGACTGGAGTTGGCCACTCCTGGACTAGGTCATAGTAAACTCCAATTTTGGATGTAGATTGCAAATAAATAAGTATTGTGTTTTTGTGAATCAACGTGCAAAACATCTAGTTATTGCAGTCACTCTGCCTTTCTGCATTAACTATGTTAAAAGTAGGCAAACGAAAACATGTAGCTAACGATGATGTAAAAGTGCATGAGACTAATAAAAAGCTATTGACCTTTTACCTATTTCTTGAAGTCATATTTAGAATAACAATCCCACTTGGCTCCATAAATGGCATTCACTTATTGGAAGTTGCAGAAAACGTCCATATCCATTATATACACCAAGAAGTTAGGGTAGGTAATAAAATAATAGGGGTATAATAAATACAAAAATGCTCCAAATTGTATATAAATGTCCCTTGCACTTAATACTCAGTATCATTTTTCTGTAGTTAAATAAGGTTTGCAGATGGAAACTATATGTGGATTGATTTATTGCGCTCATTTATATTGAGATACAGTATTTTAGCAGTAGTTGGAAATAAATCCTAATTCCAATGAACTTGTAGCAGCACACCTCAACAGTGGCCCATAAAACCCTGGTTATAGCACATTTATAGGTAGTATGTGATGTAAAAAGTCACTTATAAAGTCTGTATAGCTACTAAGATGACATTTGCTTCAAAAAGAGGTGATTCATAATCTGAAGACGAATGGTTCTCTGCAGTTACATTATGATTGCTTCATGCTGTTTTTACATCTGACCTGAAACATAGGGGACTATGTATCAAGCTCACGAATACTGTGCCCTGACTCGCATGAAACTTTTATTATTCTTTCTGCTTCCATCTGCGTCACATGTAAGAAGCTTGTTAAAAATAAACTGCTTTAACGCCTTTATTTCCACAGGTGCCTGCAACAGGTTGTAATATTGTGTCTCCTGTATCGCCTCCCTAATTCCAATTATTGCACCATGGTATTACTTCGTAAAGCACTTAGGGGGTCATTCATTAAGCTGTGATATTGCTGATGGGGGCACTATTGCAGTATAATAAATAGCCCCCTTAGTGATGGTGGTGGGACAGAATAGGAGTAAAACGCGGGCATCACAGGCGAAGACACTGACTGAAAACAATGACACTGAGTTTAAATCAGGGGAACCTGGTTCAATTCTCTGTGTCAGCACCTTGGGCAAGTCACTTTATCTCCCTGAGCTTCAGGCACCAGATTGTAAGCTCATCTGGGCATGGACTGTGTGTGTAACAATCCTATGTGCTGAGTACAGCGCACTATACTGTAATTGTAAAGTGCATTGCGTTCCATTGGGAGAAAGGCGCTATATGAAATAAAGTTATTATTATTATCGTGCGTTGATGCTAAAAAAGCGACGTTTGTAGAATGTTTTTCTTATCCCTGGGGGGAGGGTGTGTTAATGTAGAGAAGGTGTGAATTAAGTAATTACTCCCAGTGCTTTGCATCATATTTAAGAGTTTCCCACATGTGATAGCAAATAAAAATACCACTTGTGAGCACATTCACACGTCTCAGACAGATGAACCCTGCTTTTCACCACTATCTTTTAGCATACAATGCTTCCACTGCAGCCAGGGATTCTGGGAAGTGACATGAAAATGAGCACACAGTGTCACCTACATGTGACACAAATTGTTAGCCATAAATGTGTACACCACTTCAGCTTTGGCAGATGTTTTGACAAGGGGGAAAAAGTGATGCACAATTTGATAATCTGTGCTTCATGTAACGTGCTTACAACGTCGTCCTACCGACACTCCTCAAATCACAGGCTGACACGCCAAGCACAAAAAGTGAAGCAAAAACTTTGATACATTGAAGCAAAGAGACAAAAGGAGAATGTGATGCAATTTACTGTACATCATTTTTTCTCCAAATTTGCCATGACAGTACATTACCCAAAGTGTTTGAACTTAGTGGTTCATTAATAAAAGCCACCTTGTTGAATGGCAAAACAAGTTGCAAACAAATAAAAACAGCATCAGAATTGTCGAAGAAAAAAATGTTTACTTGCGGGGGTGGGGGAGGGGGGGTTATTTGCAATAGTTTTGCATCAGGGACCCTTTGAGAAATAGTCATTAAAATCAAAGCATAAAAGTTGATGGATGATTAGCCTGTCTTGTGCCTGCCCCTGGCCTTTTTGTAAACCCTAATTGCTTCACAATATAATGATTACTTGATTGAGCTTCCATTTATATTGAGATCTAAAATCTAACTTCCTTCATGCGCAAACAATATTTTTTGTAATCTTAATAAGAACCCACCCCTGGTCAAAAAATCTAGTTAATCGTGCTGTTCGCTTAATAAATAGATACAACTATAATAATAATATATATATATGTAAATACAACTGTATGCTCATCTGCGTGTCTTAGGCAGGTCTGCAACCCCGCCTTTCACCATTATCACCCAGCACACAGCACTTCCACTGCAGCAAGGGATTCTGGGAAATGACATGCAAATGAGCACACAGTGCCACTTTTTGCTTCAAAAACCATTTTTAACATGGTTGCTGCATGGTCACAGCTTTGAAAGGCGAGGTTGCAGACCTGCCTAAGACATGCAGATGAGCATACAGTTACATTTACATTTGCATATTTGCTTTGCTGTGGAGGGCTTTTGTCACTTTTTTTACTCACCATAACTTAACTCAGTATATATATATATATATATATATATATATATATATATATATATATATATATATATATATTATAATTACTTTTTTCATCCTGATAAAATTATTTATTGTGAAGTTCAACTTTTCTATACGGAAGAAGTATCAGTGTAAAATAGTATTTTGGACATGACTAAAAACAGCAAGCGTCACAAGAAATGCAGCCAAGCAAGCACTGAAGTCCTTGGCATTCAGCGTAAAATCAGGTGCATTACCCGCATCCGTTCTTACTTCATCTGCAGCAATGTGCAAGGTCACGTGTCCCTTCTAACAAAATTAGGAAAATTCAGACCAATGTGAATTTTCGTGGAAATTTCGTGGCAATGTGAAATTTAAGCAAGAACCACAAAAAAAGTTTTGCTGCACATTTAAGATGTTCACACGTCTAGATACGGATCCCTCATCCTTATCATTGCAATCACTGCAGAGCCCGAGACTAAGTGGCATATTCTTTAACTGCCGAAGTGGCCGGTCGGGCCATTTTTCGGCTGAAATTCCAAATCGACTTTTGTCCGAGCGTGGCCCGATCGGCCACTTTGGTGGACATAGAATAAGCCCCTGTGTCCTAATTATCCCACCAAAAATGTATAATGCACATCTCAATAATTATGAAATAAAGATTTACATTGTATAGAAGGTGTTACGTGGCTGAGAGCTTTTACAACTTCAATATATGGTGCTAAGTTCACAATGAGCAGCCTTTTACCTCTTGCTTCAACATTGCCCCTTATTCCCTCTAAAGTGTAAGCTCTCAGGAACTGGGCCCTTCTGTATCTGTTGTGTGATACCTTCTGGATCTGTTTGTGTTTGTCTGTCCTTCTGCTTATGTAATATACATAACTCTGTAACCCCATTGTACCGCGCTGCAAAATATGTTGCTGCTTAACAAAGAAACAAAATAAATTATAAGTGGGTCTGCAGCTTTTAGCAGCAAAGCCCCCCCCAAAAAACAGGCTTTCATGTCATTTTTTTTTTTTTACATTTATTCGATTAAGTATTGTTAGGTTTGGCGTACCTGCTAGAGATGTTGCTGAAGTTGGAACCTAGACAAACATTGCCTTTTTTTCTTCTTCTGTGAAAATGTTTATAAAAGATTGTAAAAAAATATATATAAATAACCCAGCATAAAAACTCTACGTGCAGGTCACATGACGCAATATATTCTGCCATTTTCGCAACATTCCAGCTGAAAAAGTGGCAAAATTGGCAAAGATTTTGAGTAGTGTGATCTTTCATGTAAATTTTGTGAAAACATGAAATTTAAGAGGAATATGCAAAAAAAAAAAAAAAAAGGCAAAGCTCATTTGAAGACATTCACACATTTCTGATGCCAGCATTTTGTTTCTTACAATACTTCCCTTTTACGGCCAACATGTTTCCAATTCATGGGTTTTACTGAGGACAGTATTAGTTCAAGATTTTATAGGTACACTAAAACATAGTGCGGGCAATCTAAAACAATGTGGCGATCCTCAATTGGCCTTGAGTTTATTTTCTGTGCTTCACTACTTCTGACATTATTAGGCTGTGAAAGTTGAGTGTAGCTTTCTTTTCTCTCGGTCTGGAGAAGTTGTTAGAAAGACATTCGATTTTTAAAAAAAAATGTAAAATACCCTTTTTTTTCTTTTTCTTTTTATATTATCCCATATAAACCCATCCGGATTATTATTGCGGGAAAGAATACGTTGCAGAGAAAATAACGTGTTGTTTTTAACATTTTCCCCCTTTTCGGGTACAAAAATAAGGGGAGAATTTTCCTGTCAATTTTCATATCAGGATGAAAAAGAAAACAAGTGATCTTTAAATTAAGTAATATTGTTTGGTCTGTCTTAAATAACCAAGAGAGACCTTAAGGGCCACGTATCCTGCCTTTCTTGCCCTAGATTTGATGTTCTCCTAAATATGACAAACACTGATATAGTTATTCCTACTTCTGTAATGCAATAATACCTTTTGGATTCTACATTTTTTTGGAACAAAAAAGTGTTTCCTTGTTCAATGCGCATATATTACATTATAACTTATTATACATGTGTAGCTACAGTACTTGTATATTTAATTGTCTGTTAATTCTCTAGAACATATAAAATATAATACGGGTGGAGATTAAATAGGTGTTACACACTAAATCAAGTGAAAAGTTGTTGGGGCTGAATATCACAACTCAGTCGGATCGGAGTCAATTGAAAAATAGTAAAAAAATTGAGTAAAATAAATATAAACTGAGTGGTGTTTTCTCGATTAATGTCTCCCAACATCAAGAGTCACTGCACTTGGCATAATGTCTTTATTACCTCTGCAGGACACCCGGTTTAAACTATTTTCAGGAGATTATGAGTTTCTAGTATCGTTTTAAAGCACTAAACTGTGTTATATTACTAACACCGGAAGCATAGGAGCAGAAAAAAAATATTATTAAAGAAATTGACTATAACTGGCTTTTTCCACCTATTTTTCCGCTGTCAACACCTTAGTCAATCATATCCTCAAAAATGCATCGGTAAAGCTATTAACTTCAATGATAATCCCTTTGCCCTTAAATACATTTCTGGACATGATTATTTCATTACTTGCAATATATCAATAGGATAATAATAAAAATGGAGTCCTGACAGGCTGCCAAGAGTTTTGTGGCCTTGTAAACACAAAAGGGTTCTAATAAAATTTTATTAAGTGTTAAAAAGTCATAAAAACAGAATAACATAAACTACAAGAATTTACTGTCCTCTGCAAATGTAGGGAATATTATTTATGCTAAAGAGTAATTAGCATGTAAGCACACGTACACTCAGAGAGAAGTGGGTTGGGGGAAACAGAAAGGAAAATAATATTCCTATAAATAAAACATGTGTCCCTGGAATTTATATAATGGATTAGTTAATAAAAAAAAAAAGATTAATTGTCTGTCTACTTGAGGCTTTGTTAATTGCTACTGCATTACTGCCAACCCACTTCCATATCAGACCTCATTCTTCCACAGATATGCAGGACTAGTGAGAAGCAGAAGGGTTTGAGCTGGAAATCAAGGTTTTATCATCATCTTCATGGAGTTGGGTTAGTTGTAGGCTCTCTGCTCCTTCTACAGTATTGCACAGCTGCGGCTGTAATGCAGTTGCAGCCCAGTCTCGGGTTTTGCAGTGACGTTGACACGGAACAGTTCACTTCAAGTCCACTAGGTTGCGCTGTGAGACTAGAAATCCTTATGCAAAATACAGTGGCGATATATCTGTCAGACCTGCCCCGTTTACACTGCGATTTGAATACAGCCTCTGCATTTTACAAATCATTCTTTCATTTATTTTGACATTTCTTAGTACATAAAGAATGGGAATCTGAGAGTGGGCAAAGATTAAAGCACGAATGTCAGCTTGTTATTCTATATGGTGTGGTAGTCTTATATTTATTCGACATCTTTCAATACAATTCAAGAAAATGGTCAAGGAACCAAGCAGCACTCATTTGCAGCCATTTTTATTAGCCGGCAACCTGGCATTAATATATCAAGCATGTCGTATTTCCCTCATATCTATGAGGTTTACAAAGCCCTGTGATTTTCAGCACGTACAGTAGCAAAATATTCATGGTGCAGCGGGGAATAATGTATTTTTCATTTGCATAGCAACACATCCAGTTTTACAGCAATCTCAGTCTTAAAGGTACATTCCTGTTTAAGAATCTATATATGCAGTCAAATGATAGCTCTTGACCACAAAGATGCCATCTTTACAAGCGCCCAATCACAGCCGGAAGGTTGTGGCTGCTGCTTTTCAAGGCTCCAAATCAATGACACAGTGAGTGAGACATCATTGAAATCAGCCAGACTGCTGATTCTAAAAATGAATGTAACAGCAGTTCAGGGGGAGAGCAATGGTTCCCCAGGCACTCCTATAAAGAAATGGTGAATACTGCATAGTCTGTGCTCCAGCTCATATGGGGCCTTCCTGAACAGTCCCACAGAAAGTACACGGGCAAAAGAATAAAGAGGGGGCACTTTGAGGCCCTTCACCTTGATAAAGGTTGCGTGTTGCAACCGAAACGTCGCTTTAGCTATAAATGCTTTTTTTTGCATGTGCCCGTGCTCTTCTCTTTATTCTTTTACCTGTGACAGGTTAGGGCACATGTAACACAATATTTTCTGTTTTGAAGGCGGGTGTTTGGGGGGAGGGGGGATTGTCATTTAAAATACAATAAATAAATTAGCAAATATTTGCGCATGAAAAGCAAATTCGATTGAGATTGTATAAAATAAATCTTAAATGTCTCTGCGAAAATACTAAGTAATGTTTAAAACAGCATCACCCCCTCCCCCGCAGACACATTTTTGTTTTAACCTTAATTTGACTCGTTACGCCAAAGTCTGCGATCCCCCGGTTGCTGTGGAATTAATCTTTCAAAGCTCCCAGACAAAAAGTATATGGCCGCAGTTTTCAGCCTCTGTCCAGCGTCCAATAATAAGATGCAATATAATTGTGAGATGGCAAATAAAGCTGCCTGTGATGTTAAAATGACAATGTTTTTCTGTTTGTCGTATAGGGTGTCTGGTGTCTTTGGAGTCTCTAATCACAGTCTGAACATGAGAACCTGCATACAGTATTAAGGTTCCTTAAAGAACCTTTTGTTTGTCATTTATTTACCCTGTATTGTAATTTGTAAAGTGCTGAGTATACTGTTGACGCTGTTGGGATATACCCCACGGGCATTTAGTACCCAGACACAACTTAGGTTTGAAAAGGTGACTTGTGAAGGTTGTTTTTTATGAATACTTTTTTATCTCGAACTCCTAGATCCTGGGCATCAATAATCAATTAATGAAAGATCCAGTGTCCTTTAGGGGGTGTTTCACCAGCTAGTAAGCTTATTACAGTGTCTCCTGGGTAGGTGTTGGTATAGCAGGGGTGCGCAAACTGGGGGGCACGGCGGCTGCAGAGGCCCCGCGCTCTTCCCCAAGGCATTTAAATAAAATGCTGGGGGATCGCGTGAGGCCTCTGCAACTTCACTTATCATGTTTCCGGCGACATCTCGTGTTGGCAACGCCGCGGGGGTCATGTAACGTCACATAACCCCGCGGCGTCATTTGACACCAGAGACATGGTAAGGAGGGGGGAGCGAGCAGGGGGGGAGTGCAGACAGGGGACGCAGGGGAGAAAGTTTGCGCATCCCTGGCCTATAGCACCATATTAATGTATTTTACTCAACATTGAGAAACATCTGGATTTGAAGTATATCCTAAAAAAATTAGGGAGGAAAAATAATTTGTCCACAATCATATAGTGTGTAAAGTAACCCTGGTAGGAATCCACTAAATTGTATATTCAGTACCGACCATGTAACTACTACACTGCTTTCCCCTAAGAGGCAGAGTTGAGCCTTGAATAAAGGGCTCTAGTAGTAACTGAATCCAGTGGGGCTGGTGAATTGTAATGGATAATCTGCCACTTATGCTTAGAAATCCTTGCTAGGTCACTTTATTTCCTTATTGCTCATCGCACGTTCACAGTTCAGTTCAATAATAGCACTGTATAAGAATAAAATATTACTGTCAAACAATTGTAACAATTACAACTTTTAAATGACTTGATGTGTGCTAACTGTTGCTTAAATATAAGACATTAACATATTTTCCGATAGATACGTTGTACAATGAGATCCAATGTTGATGTAAATAATGACCATGTGTGCTTCATTTTTCTCTAGTTATGTGTATCTAGCCACATGTTGTGATCTGCTAAGTTTGTTTGCTGTTGAGCCAAGTGACTTAATGGAAAAAACATTTCCTCCAGGACGGTAAAAATAATAAGCATGTGAACATTTGTAAAAAAAAAAAAAAAAAATGATATATATATATATATATATATATATATATATATATATATATATATATGCAGCGGCCGTTATTCGAATAAATCACAGAGCCATTTTCGTGTTTGCTGCTGTACTCCTCGCGGCATTAACGCCGCCAATCACCCCAGGCACAAATGTTTATCGCGGTTGCTTTGTTTGAATTTCATGGATTGTGTGCAATTAAATGCAATGAAATTAATGAATTGTAATGTGTACAGTACTGTGCTACTGTGAAATTTTAGGTGTTTAAAAGCCAGAACACTAAAGTGCCATTTTATGCACTCGCCTCTTAAGGCAGAACGGTTGGAAGAAATCCCGCATCATGACATAGGTATTCCGAGGTATACAATACGTGATGTTTTCAAATAACGGCCACTGTGTGTGTGTGTGTGTGTGTGTGTGTGTGTGTGTGTGTGTGTGTGTGTGTGTGTGTGTGTGTGTGTGTGTGTGTGTGTGTGTGTGTGTGTGTGTGTGTGTGTGTGTGTGTATATATATATATAGCAACTGTAAATATTCCTGTATATTCATTTGCATGTCTTAGACAGGTCTGCAACCCTGTCTTTCCCCATTATCGCCCAGCACACAGCAAGGGATTCTGGGAAATGACATGCAAATGAGCACACAGTGCCACCTTTTATCTCAAGCTCACATTACATGAACAACCCTTAGCCAATGCATGCTGCTTTAAACACACACTTTTAACCAAGGACTTGGGAGATGCAAATCCAGTAAACCCACTCACAGACATGTTTCAACCTTGATGGGTATCATCAGTGTGAGGTTGGTTGTTGGCATTTGTTCATTTGAGATTAAAGAGTAGGTAATCACCACATTTATTACGGTTATGGTGGGTAAAAAAAGTGACAAAAACCCTCCACAGTATAGCATATAGCAACTGTAAATATTCCTGTATATTCATTTGCATGTCTTAGACAGGTCTGCAACCCTGTCTTTCACCATTATCGCCCAGCACACAGCACCAAGGGATTCTGGGAAATGACATGCAAATGAGCACACAGTGCCACCTTTTATCTCAAGCTCACATTACATGAACAACCCTTAGCCAATGCATGCTGCTTTAAACACAGCTTTTAAGCAAGGACTTGGGAGATACAAAGCCAGTAAACCCACTCACAGACATGTTTCAACCTTGATGGGTATCATCAGTGTGAGGTTGGTTGCTGGCATTTGTTCATTTGAGATTAAAGAGTAGGTAATCACCACATTTATTAATAATTAATTATATATATATATATATATATATATATATATATATATATATATATATATATATATAAAAAACACAATTTGGATTGTATAGTTAAAGGATTCTTGGAAGGTAAAAAAGATTTTAATTGACATGTTGGAATTTGTCCTGTATGTTTTTTTGTAGATTGTGTAACTTGATGGAAGAAAAGGTTGTGAAACTATAGGAAAGGTTTGCAGCTTCGCAAAGTTGAAATGAAGCCGGTCTTGGGAACTGGGACGAAGCCAAATGCATTCCTATAGTTGGCCAACTATCAAATATTGATTAAAATAGTTTGAAGAGCAGTACATACGTTTCCTCCAGTGCTTAAAAACGTAATGCTTTTTCAAAAAACTTCCTCCTTGACCAACTCAGTGACTTCTCAGCCTGGGAGGTAAGAAGCAGGTTCAATTCTATTCTGACACCTGTTAGCTCTTTTAGTGTGTCAGTCAATGTGGAGAGCCAGCGGACTTGTTGCATATGTTGTGGTCCTGCCCTCAGTGGTACCTTTATGGGAACAAATTAAAGATTGGCTACAGAGGATTTTGAATTTCCTTTGGATCCCTGGCTATTTCTGTTAAATAGGCCAACACAGGGATTATCAAGAGTGGAAAACAGTGGAAAACAAACTAGTTGCCCACTTCGCAACAGCAACAAGGTGCGAGATCGCAGCATTATGAAAACAAAAGGAGATTCCGTCATTGGCCAGTTAAAGTCTAGTTAATGACACTGGCGATAAAGTTCTAAAAGTCTGGCTACCATGGATGGCTCAAACAGACATCCCGGGATTGCATATCACCACAGTGCTGCTATGATAGTACTAGATGCGTTCTCCTCTGACTGGATGTAAGAGCTCGGGAAAAGAGGGCCGAGTGCTTAACTCCAAGGTTGGTGGCGCGGGACAGTGTACAGTGGAACAGGAGACATGTAGATTGGATAGTGACCTGAGGCAACATGAAATGACAATAACAAAATCTGGGCTTTAGGGGCCTTCCGCCTCCACCTCCCCCCCCCCCCCCCCCCTCCTTTTAAAAAAAATATTTTTCTGGTGATATATGTTTATTATTTACAGTATTAAAAACTGTTTCTATATGCATCTGTCTATTTGTCCACATTCCGGAACGGAGTAATTATTGTATTATGTTTTCAGGTTCAAATTAATATTAGATGGTTCACTAATGGTTCACTAGTGTAGTCTACGCCCTTGGTAGGAGCACAGGTTATCCTCATCTTTACAGTAGGCCCAAACAAGGCGAAGTCCCGGGGTTGGAGCTTGGATAGACTTTTTTCTGAGTCTTGGCCACTACCCAACCATATCTGTGTCATGGAAGACACATTTGCCCTTGTTTTTTTTGTTCTCCCCCTCCCCAGATTTTATTCCCAAGGGCAGGTGAGCATTAGGACCGTCTCTCCGGAGACACATCCATGCGCAAACTTTTTTTATTTTTCGGTTTTCCTCGCCCCCCATTTTTGTTTTTTTCCCTTCGCCCCCCCCCCCTCCTCAATGTCCCCTAACCCAGAATAGCCAACAGTTGACGATGACGATAGATGTTTAGTGACGCAGTTTAAAAACTGGTATTGATATATATTTGCTGTGGTAGGCCAAACTCGCGAGGTCACTTATGGCATTCAAGCTTAATGTGAAAGGTTTATACTGCCCTAAAAAGAGGAAAATGGCAAAGACGGACTTTATGAAGAAGGGGACAGATATCCCCCTTATATTTGAGACCCATTTTAGTCCCCAGACGACCCAAGCTACCTAGATACTGTAGACTCTATAAAGAAGTCTACTTCCCCTTCGCAACAGTCAAAAGAAGGGATGTGGCATTATTACACCACAATCGGTCTGCTTTCCCACACAAAGCAGAGACGGTAGGTAAATGATATTAGGAGGGGTACTGTATGAAAGGGTCCTGACCATAGCTATAGTATATGCCCTGAATTAAAGCAATCTCAAGTTCTGCAATTTATTTTTACTACACTAGGATTTTTGCATTATCCAGGCCCCACAGAGATGGTCTCCATAGCAGATTTAGAAGATGCCACACTCTAAGTTAAAACTATGTTAAACATTATGATTTGTGGATCCGTTATTGTGCTGTTCCTCCCTCTTCCCTTTTTTCTTTTATGTACCCACCCCTATCCCCTCCCCCAACACCCTTCTTATAAGGTTTTATTTCTGTATACCTCTGCAAGAACTGTTGATTCACCATTGTGCTGTTCCCACTCTCCCCTAACCCCCTTTTCTTTTATGTATCCACCCCCCCTAATATCCACCTCTAATGTTATATTTCTGTATATCTCTGCTTGAAAATCAATAAAAATTTAAGTTGAAAAAAAGTGCTTATAGCCTGCTAGATTAGAAATGCAAGAATTAGAATGAATATATGATTCAATAGGCAAATATTTGGGAAGTAAACTCATATACATACAATATCTGTAAGATTAAAACAGACTTTCCTATTGCAGAGAAAGGGCAACCGGTGCTGACAAATAAAAGCTAAAAATAAAACTACCACTGTTGCCGTATACGGCAATATATACGGTACAATTGCAACATACTACTTTGCAGGGGGTTCTGGCAAGTAATGGGTTAAATATGTTCTTCAGAAATAATGGTGAATAAGTGATTATTAGATGATAATAACTTATTTTTAAAGAGTTTCATTTAAACAAGAGTCACTTACCTTCAATGGAACACTTGCCATAAATAGATGAGGGGCTGATTCTTTAAATGCTGAAGGAGCTGATCGCAAGTTAATGGGAGTCTCCAGCCAATTGCAGTGGGATTAACCGCTTCAAAAGTTATAGGATAACCCCCCCAACTATCGTGGATTCATATAAACCCTTCTCCTTTGGGGCACCCTCAATTCAGCTTTGTAGTGCAGCGCAGGAATACTTCAGGACCTTTCAGAAGACTATGTAACTTATTTATGTATGTATGTTAAAGAAGGAATGGCTCAGTGAGTAAAAACATTGACTGTAAACAATGACACTAAGGCCTGGGACATAGTGCCCCAAACAGTGCAGAGGCGCGCTGAGGCTCAGGGAAAGTGGTGCTTTCCCTGGCCTTACACAGCGCGCCGTCAGGGGGCGAGACGGGGGTGGGCCAGTGACGTCACGGAGCTGGTTCGCCCTCATTGGGCGAACCGCTCACGTGACCGGCCCTGCACTCCGGCAAGCGAGGAAATTTCAAAACTCCATCAGACACACGCTTCCCCAAGCGTGCTGACGCGTGCGCGAGCCCCTGCTAAAGCCACTCTCATTGCGGCTGCAGGGGCTCAGTGCCGAGCAGCAGCACGGCTCAGCACGGGTCAGCGCATAAGCTCTGACCATACCCGAGGCCTTAGTTTGTATCTGGCTCAATTCCGGGTGTCAGCTCATTGTGATCCTTGGGCAAGTCCCTTTATCTCCCTGTGTCTCAAGCACCAAAAACATAGATTGTAAGCTCATCAGGGCAGGGACTGTGAGTGTAACAATCCTATGTGCTGCGTACTGCCAGCTATACTGTAATTGTAAAGTGCTTTGAGTCTCATAGGGAGAAAAGTGCTATACTGCATGAAACAAAATGATCATTACAGACTGATTGACCAGTTTGCAGAGGACTCTTCAGCACAGAAGAAGTTAACTAGCAGCATTAAATGGCTTTCCATACATCGAATAAGCATGTGTATTTTGGCAAGCACTGTACTGCATCATTCAATATTTCCATAACAGACACAATACACACGACACAGCGGGAGACTTGTGGTAGCCAGTCAGGACTGTACCAAATATTCTGTTTCACATTAGAATCCCTGGAAAAAGTTAAACTATCCTGATATCCTAAATTTTGCAGCAGCTTTTTATATCTATCTTCAATGCAATTTAACCAACTAAACTGTTGTTTTTCATTTATAACTTGGCAGCTGAGTGTTATTGTTTCCTACGGGTGGTCACCTTTCCCATAGAGGAAAAATGACATCCAGTCCTCATTTACCTATCATTCTGACACCAGACCAATAGAGAAAATAGATTGATGGATGTTGAAAAGTCATTTACCCATTGTTCTCACATCAAAGAGATAGGCAAGTGGGATTATTATTTTTTGCCACTTGGAGCTACAGCTAGAATGAAAGATGACAGCAATGATGTTCTGCATTACAATGTGAGCCAAGCCGTGGTTGCATTTTAAAATCTAACATTTATTATTAAGTCAAAAGTAGATCTTGCTGCTCACAGCATCATTTTAGAGTATTTATTTCTTTATATATAATATTATTGTTTAGTGATTAGATAGATTTATAATAGATGGTACCAATAGGTCTCTTCATTAATGTCAACGGTTCCAAATGTTCCTCCTGTTTTATAATGAACATGTAAATGGAAGATTTCCACCAAATTACTCATTGACATGCCATTCAAAAAGACGTATTTGACTATTTATACCATGATGAACTAAATGGGCCATAAGTATTGCCTTTACTGGGTGAAAAGGTGTACATCATGCACATAGTGTAATTCATTTATAAATTATTACCCCCTTATGAGCCACAGTTGCCATGAAGGCCTGCATAATACATGAGTCATAAGGTGTTAATATACCCAAGAGTAGGCTAACTACCCACCCTTTCCATGCCAAAGAGACTACTAAGGCATATGGACTAGTGCCCCCTCCCCTCCCCCCATCAGAAAGCCTAACCACCCTCTACTTCCCTCCTCCTCTATACCCAACGTCCCCCTATCATGTCCCACAGGCCTATTATGTAATGTTGGAGAATGTTGCATACCAATAATCAAAAATCTGATATACTAATACCGGTGCTCTCTAACACGACGAGGGAAGGCCGCTACAATCCAAGTACAGGATACACAAAAAAGGAAGAGTAGAGGCTCCACGGATTTTATAAATGCAATCATTTATTGAAACCAAATACTGTAAAGTGCCCAACATTTTGGCTGTCACAGCAGCTTTTGTCAAGGGGTGGCACTCATTGACAAAGGCTGCTGTGACAGCCGAAATGTTGCACACTTTATTTGGCTTCAATAAATTATTGCACTTATAAAATCTGTAGAGCCTCTACTCTTCCTTTTTTGTGTATCACTGGACTATTAGCCATATGGCTAATAGACTTGTAGGCCAAATGGCTGTAAGACAATACCATACAAATTAAAAAGTAACCCTTCCAGTACAATGAAGGTGTTAATGGAAAACCTGTTCACTTCAGTCTTCAAGAGCACCCCCAAATCTTCAGGGTGTTAAAACTTCCTGGAACTGATAATATAAAGGAAATCGTCAGGCCCCAGTCGCCAAATGTAATCCCTATGTAGGCCTAATTCCAGAAAAAAAAATGCCTTCCAAAGCCTAATCGAAGGGGTCTTCTTGATTTTAGCAACGAAAGAATGAGCCAAGTACCAAGCTCATCATTACTTATCTTCTTAGCTGATGGGAAGAAAGACATTTTCAATGTCAATGTATATTGTATATAGTGTATTTTCAATTTTCAATGTCAATGTATATTATATATCTTGGGGGAGATGTATCAACGTAAAAAAAAGTGCAAATAGAAGTTTTCTCTTCTCGCATTTGTGTCAAATGTGTGAAAGTGGTTTGGCGCAAATTGTTAGGTAGAAAAATTGACGCCATCTCAGATCCTGCTGGATTTTTTTGATACAAGATACAAAAGTGATGCAGAAAGAATCAGAGTTCCCGTTACAATCTGTGCTTCATGTAACTTCTCCCTTACTCGCCCTATTGTCACTCCCCAAAATTCAAGGTGAGGCGAATGGGGCAAAGACCACGATACATTGATGCAAAGAGACACAAGATGAAATAGACGCAATTTCGTACGGTTTTGCTCCAAATATGCTATGATACATCACTCCCCCATATGTCCATTATGACTTCCTTATCGTCTTGTGTTTCAGCTTTTGATCTGAGCTGTCATTATGATAGTAAGGAAGAACTTAAGTAATTCACATGCAGTGTTATTATGTCATATTTTGCATTTATGGGAGTTATGTATCAAATTATCCCAGCTGCAAATCTGTGGCAAACAAATTAGCCAGATTTAGCAAAGAATACGATTTCATAGGATTTGCTACTGTGATAAATATGTTTGTTTTTTTGCTCCAGTTTTGCAGCCTGAAAACATCTCATAAGTTTGTCATGTTTCCCCTTCCATTGAGACATAAGTATCTAGCTAATTTTGTCTTCAATTACTTAAATTGTAATTTAAAAAAAATATACAATTTCTTTATTCCATGGGACAACTACATGCACTTTGATACTTTACTTCAGCTAATAAGATGGTTACCTATGTTTCTTTAACCCATTACTGTGTTCGTGTAAATTAACTGCAAATAAACTTTATTTGCTTGATCACTTTATTCTTCCTCTCTCCAGGGAGTGGTTAAGCGAACACAATGAATACAGTATAGCTGTGCACTGTGATGCAGCCATTCAATAATTCTTGGTAGCTGGTTCCATCAATCTTCTGACACAGACCACAAACTGCTCTTGAAATAAATAAGGACTAATGCTTATCATTTTTATTCCTGTTGATATATCTATTGTAGTGAATGTACCTCTGATAAATTCCCACTGTCTGGTATTTCAAAGTGAATGTGAAAGCTGGTGTTAACCTCACATTGCACTCGAGGTAAGAAAACTAAGATCAGAGACGGGCAAACGTTTTTGCCAACTTCGCAAACCATGCAATGTGTCGTCTTTTTTTTTTTTTGCAGCCCCCCCCCCCAAAAAAAAATTATGCAGGATTGAGCAAAAAAGTCAGAGAGAACACAGTGAACACACCAGGTAAACCTGGGAAATATGTTGATTTAAGTCATTGTAAAAGAAAACACATTTAGATGTATTTCCCTTATAGTCTCACTCTCCCCTATCTCATATGTCAGACTCTGGATGTTGTTTGCGTTCCTGGAAAAAATCAACAGTACTTTTTTGAATAAAACATTTTAGAAAGTAAAAAAAAAATGTTAAAATGGATTTTGGCTAATTCACACGTCTTGAATCAAGATGTCAAAATATATTAATTAGGATCCCAACACAAATTGGAACATATTCAAGATTGCATTTGCCTCAAACATCTACCAAAGTTTGTAATATTATCTATGTTGAGGTCACAACAGAGTAACTTCAAACTTGACATCACCTACACACTTATGCACACAGCCTTGCCATATGTCGGGGGTGCTCAACGTCTGTCCTCAAGCCCCCACCAACAGGTCAGGTTTTCAGTATATCCCAGCTTCAGCACGGGTGGCTCACTTAGAGGCTCAGTCAATGACTAAGCCACTAATTGAGCCACCTGTGCTGAAGCAGGGACTGATTGTGCCACCTGTGCTGGAGCTGGGACTGATTGGGACTGACCTGTGCTGAAGCTGGGATATCCTGAAAAAATGTCCTGTTGGGGGAGGGGGCTTGAGGACTGGAGTTGAGCACCACTGCTGTATGTAAAGGATAAATATGATTATCAGGCAATATAGAAATAATTTATCTTCGCAAGTTCTTCTTGACCTTGGATAAATGATGAGTGGTTATAGGAAGAAGGGTCAATGGAGACAAATAAAGATTGAACTGTTTCCAGAGCGGCTCGTTCGGATATCTATTTGAGTAAAGAACAAAACCATAAAAATTTGAAAATAGAAACAGTCTATCTTTCTCACAACTATAAACTGCTGAATGGAATGGAACATTTGGCTGCGGCCATCTCGCCGCAGGCGTTTGGCCGCCTAGGGACTCTTTGCCACAGCCGCTCCGCCGCTGGACGTTTCGCCAATAAGGTAAGTTAATTTAAGGGGTTTTAGTAGTTAGGGTAGGGGGTTAAGGATAGAGGTTTCGAGGTAGGAAATTAGGGTAAGGGGTTAAGGTTTTTAGGGTTGGTGGTAGCATTTGTATTAGGGTTTAAGATTAGGGGGTTTTAGGGTAAGGGTTAAGGTATGGGGTTTACCTTGGTGGCGAGATGTCCATGCAGCGAGGTGAGTGGCAGCTAAATGCTGGCGGCGACTTGGTCGCGGCAAAACAGCCACAACCAAATGTGCTAGACCAGCTTAACTGCGCCTATGCATTTTGGGCAACATTTACTAAGCAGTGCAGAACCTTAACATACATTGGGGTCATATATCAAAGTAGCCCAAAAATAGCTAAAGAAAATCGCCCGCTTGGATTGCTCCTTTAAATTAGTGCAATTTGTTCCTCTATTAAGGTCTCACCTAGCCAATCAAAAAGAGTATTTATTATTATATGTCACAATAATTTCCCTCTCCTGCTCATCAAAACTGTTTTGGAGAAATATAGCTATAAAAAAAAATTCCATGGGGCACATGCCACGTATAATGTCTGGTAATTGACAAAAAACAATATTTTGTTAAAAATATAACCATCTAATTAGCTTCCTTAAAGTGACGTTACCTATCAGGGGGCTTTGCACAGAAAATGGCTGTTTAAACGTCCCGCATCCCACGGGCATATAGAAAGCCGCCTCCTCCCTTGCATCTTCCGATTGGCCCGTGGCCTTCAGACAGAAGTGAGATAGCGGCATCACCTTCAGATGTAAGTATATCGACGTGCAGGGGGTTCCCGGGGCTGAAATTAACACGGTTCAGATATATTTGTTCAAGGTTACAGCTCCTTTAAATTGCCAGTCCCTCCAAAGACGGACGTTGACTAGGTACTATGCATGTTAAGTGGGGCTCATTCAGTATAACTCGTCGCCATCAGCAGGTCTGGGACGCGGCGCATCATGCTGACTATCCGGCTATCCTGACTTCTATGAGAGGGGATACTCTCAGATTATCCACTGCGCTTATCCAACTTGTAAGTAGGGAACTATTTACTGCAGCGGATTGTCATTGGAAGCTGTCAATAAGACAATCAATATTGTGGTTACATTGTACTGTTATAGTATTTGTTTTTATATATTTTATAAATAAAAGCACCTTATTTTTTTTCACTTACCTGTTACTTTCATCTAATTCCTCTGAAGCTCTCATTTAGTAAAGCATTTTGTGCTCTCCAACTAAGTTACAGTATTATGCTATATACAGGCATACCCCGCATTAACGTACGCAATGGGACCAGAGCATGTATGTAAAGCGAAAATGTACTTAAAGTGAAGCACTATCTTTTTTCCACTTATCGATGCATGTACTGTACTGCAATCGTCATATACGTGCATAACTGATGTAAATAACGCATTTGTAACAGGCTCTATAGTCTCCCCGCTTGCGCACAGCTTCAGTACAGGTAGGGAGACAGTATTGCTGTTCAGGACATGCTGACAGGCGCATGCGTGAGCTGACATTTGCCTATCGGGCGATATGTACTTACTCGCGAGTGTACTTAAAGTGAGTGTCCTTAAACCGGGGTATGCCTGTATGTTTGTTTAGCTCATTTCATGCATTAGGAATCCATCATCACTGAATTCTGATTGCAACAACCAGGACATCTGTCTACAATAACTGAGGGTTGTATATTGCACCAGTGTGATTATTATCACACTACTTATGGACTTTATCACGAGGTGCCGAGTATAGTCTCTTTTGTTTTGTATGGTATTTATCTGACACAGGTAGTCAGTCTTACTGTACAGTATATACTTAATGGCAGCCGCCCTTCACTAATTCACGTAAACATTTGGGTATTCACTTACAGTAGTATATTTTGTTAGCACTACATTGTCCTCCCTTTTTTGCACATAAGTATTTTTAAATAATGTTTGCATATTTTTTTTAATTTAATATTTAAGATTTCTGTGGTAAACAAATGCTTGGAAAGGGTTTTATAATTTGTATCCAATGTCTTTTTACTAGTGGGAAGACTGTTTTATTCATCAGACACATTTAAAGCAGCAGTTCAAGCAATATCCACATGTGTTTTTTTAAATAAATCAGTTCTGTACTATGAGAAAATACTTGTAGCATTTAAAAAATGTAAAAAAAAAAGTTTTAAAAGACATTTTTAATGTTTCTAATGTAGGAAGCATTTCCAAAGTGACAGCCCCCTTACCCTTCTGATAGACTATGGCTCTTGAGACCGGCCCTCTCTCTAGCAGTGCACAAATTGTATCTAGTAACTGCCCAGTCAATCATATTCCAGGACTACATTGCCCAGAATGCTGTGCAAGAACTGAATTAAATAACCCGGAGCAAGCGATCTATTACAGTCGATTACAGGAGAACGGATCGATCTGCAGCTTAGCTAATCACTTGTCAGTGTGCAGATTGTATTCATGCATATATTGAATGGGGAAAAAAAAAAATATATATATATATATTTTTTTTTATTTTTTTATTTTTTTAAACGGCAGCTTGAACTGCAGCTTTAAATTGCTGGTCTCGCTTTGCTCTTTGTTTGCGAAGTAGTTATGATGCCATAGTTCGTCAAACAGATAAACATAATAGCTGAGATTCAGCCATTCTTGAATTACTCGGACCTGGTAAAAACCTATGAAATTATTCACAAGACACAAATAAATAAAACAGTTGCACTGTGTGACTGAATCTGTCTCAATTACACTGATAAGTAGTAGTTCCGTTTTTTGACTCTGCATGGGGTTGTCACTTTAACCTTTACAGTGCCGGTGCTCTGACGGCACCAAAGTGCCACCGACTACCTGCACTTCCGTGTCATGTGATCGCTCCAAGACTGGAAGGCCAGAAATGGAAGCAGAGGAGCTCCACTTCCATGGGAATCGGGCTGCTCGCTCCGTTGAAGTGGTCTGTCCAATCTGCCCCTAGAAAATAAGCAAGAACCCATGACGTCCCTGGTGCATCATAACTAAGGACACGCCAAAGGGTAAACAAATGTAACCCTGCTTTTAGCAAAGATTTGTCTGCTTTAGTTTATTTGGGAATGTAGCAAGGATTTGTTTTCTTCGGGACCTCTGAGTGTTTATCAATCAAGTGTCCCCTTCTACCGTTATCCCACCCTGTCTTATCAGAGAGCCAATAAAGAGAAGGGAAAGACAATATTATTGCCTGTGCAAACTCTTGCTAAACACCCAGGTGGTTATTAAATAAAGTACGATAGTGCCAAATGGCGCACTATTGCATGAACAAAAAGCCCTGTGGACTTGATTGGGAGATTCTGTTTGTTAAAGCCCTGATTGGCACTATTGCAGTTTAGTAAATAACCCCCATAGTGACATTACAGAAAGGGGATTAGCCATAGAAAATAAATCCCCTCTGAAATCTTAGCTCACAATGTTTGCAAAAAAATACTTTTAGGTGTCGTTTAAAGATGAGTACGGTATCAATCACCTACATTTAACCCCTCAAACATGTCACTGGCATTAGCTTTGGTCCTAGGAGGGTTGGCCCTTTAAAATGGACATCATGATTCTAAAAATGCTTAACCCTTTGGGTGTTCCATTGCATGGGGCAACATCATATGAAGTGGCACCCTTGGGGCCTTATTACTGTATGATGTCACCCCAATGGCATAGACATTTTACTAGTTTCTATAGGGGAGTGCAATGTCAGCTCTCAGTGAGCTGAGCTCTCAATCCGAACAGAACATTCTCTTTATTCCTGATGCCAGGAGCAGATTGCTGTCATGTGACCGATCACATGACCAGAACGTCCGTT
The DNA here is from genome assembly GCF_040206685.1 of Ascaphus truei. Lineage (NCBI taxonomy): Eukaryota > Metazoa > Chordata > Amphibia > Anura > Ascaphidae > Ascaphus > Ascaphus truei. The sequence goes on from NC_134489.1 coordinate 71,645,244, forward strand.
CCAATCACTGTTAGTTTGGAATATTACTTAAGAAAAGCAGCACATATAGTATATTTTGTTTTATTGCTGAGTTTGCTTTCAGGCCTCAATTTGCAGAGCTAATAAACGTATCTTAAATTAGGATACTGTATACAATGGTAGAAAATGTGTTATATTGCTGAGGGCTTTCAATTTTCAAAGATGTCAATTCTTACACATTTAATTTTCACCCCAAGAAAAGTTGCTGTATCAAGCCTCTTACCAAGGTGTATGTTAAAAAAAAGTTATTATCTGGTATGTGAACGGCTGGTTAGTGCAACAAAAGATACATACTGTACAGCTGTTTCCATTTCATTAACTCATCCATACATGAGCATATTTTATTTTGAATTCTTTCTGTGGGGTTCGTGGAATGGATCAGTTACAATATAGTCCCAATACCATAGACTCACCTAGGCTAGCAGAACAGGAGGAGCAGTCCATCCTAATGTAAGTGCATACAGGCGGTCCTCGGTTATCCGACACAATGCGTTACTCAAAATGGCGTTGTAAAGCGAAACGTTGTAAAGCGAAACACGTTTTCCCATAGGAACACTGTTTAAATGAAAGGTTCCGTTCCTGAAGGCATTTTTAATGCTAATGTAGCCCCGAGGTAAATTTAAACTGCCTGGCCCCTCTCCGCGAGTGCCGTGAGGTAGCGGGTGCCGCCGGAGGCTGTGACGGACCCGCCGGCACTTCGCAAGGGTGGGGGCCAGTGCAGGGAGCAGAGCGTTGCGAGGCGCAGGCCGGTTGCCGGGGACGCGATCGGGCCGTCGCTAGGGCCGCGATCGCGTTGCCACCGGCTGGGCGGCTTAAGGAGAGGGAGCCGCCATTGCGCGTTAGATCGCGCATGCGCAGTAGGCGGCTAGCGCGAGACAGGACCCCAGGGTTAGGGAGAGATCGCGCGAGAGTAGGGAAGAGTAGAGGGAGGTTGAGGCGGCCATTGGTAGTTCGCGCATGCGCGGGAGAAGCGCGCACGCGGCCCCAATGCTTTAGGCAGCCCCTGGGGACTACAACTCCCAGGAGGCTTAGGGAGACAAAGGTCAGGTGCTCCATTGTGGCCAATAGGGCTGGAGGAAGCTCAGCCCGGGAAAAGAGATACATTTCCCGGGCTTTGCAACAGTCAGTCAGGCAGAGGAGAAGGAAGGAGTAGGAAGGGTGCAGGGAGCGCGTGGCTCCTGCATCAGGTAAGGGTTCTCCCTAGATTCCCAGGCAGGCCCCAATTCCCGGGAAGGGCAGGGGGTAACTGAAGAGGGACGCCTTAGCTAGGGAGGTGACCCTTGAGTGTGGAAGGTGCAGTTTGGCAGTGCCACAGCGGATAGGGCTGTGGGCACTGGCAAATAGGCACAGCGTGTATGCAGTGGATTGGCTGCGGGATCCAGGTGGCTGTGTGTGATTGCAGCTGCCTGTGTGTGTGTCGCTGCATGTGCTGGGCGCAGTGCGTGCAGTGTGTGTGAAGCGTGTGTGAATCCCTGCAGGCTGACAGTGTGAGCTGAGTGTCGGCTGCAGGTGCGTTAGACTGTTAGCTAGTTAATAGCTAGTTATTAGTGAGACAGATAGGACTGGGTAGCTAGGGGAAGGGGGGGCAGGTTATGGTTCCACAGGCCCTAGGAGTTCTCCCCAAGCCATCCCAGGTTGCGGTTCCTCAGGGACAGGCCCTAGGTTAGGGTTGCTGTCACTCTAGAAGTAGTTAGGCAGAAAGCTGATAGCGGCGGTTGCTGTTCCCATGCGGTTGGTGTTGCCGTGATCGGTTTCAGTTCCCGTGGAGCGGTGGGACCCTCGTTGGGGTCCACCGGCAGAGTACCTGGAAAGGATCAGACGGACGTCTGACCCTTTGAGAAGTGTGTTGCGGTCCCGAGCATCGGAGTGCTCGGAAGGTACTTCATTATTAAGTGCACCAACAGGCCTATTCACATAGTGACTGCGCAGTCACCCACGACCTCCGTAGGATTTACGAGACATTGGGTGTGGGGTGATCACAGGACACTGGGTGGGGAACACCAGACATTGGGCTGAGGTGATGCGGATAGAGCATCGGGTTATGTTATGTTATGCGATGTGTTATGGTATGTGATATGTGTTCTCAAGTAAAGTGTTAGTATTGTTTTATCTACGTGTGTTATGGTATTTCTTACCCAGGGCTATCTTTCCTAACGGCGGATCCTGGGTAAGTGGAGGCGCTGCACCAGGTATGGTAAGGGTTTCCCCAGGCTCCCAGCTAGCGGAGGCTCAGATCTCCTGGAGCCACAGGTGTTATGCAGTACCAGTAACCCTTTAGGAGCAGGTGTGTTGCAGGGAAAGGGACCGGTTAGACCACGAGGGGCCAATGTGAGATTGGGTGGGTCGGCCGGTTCACAAAAAGGGTTACACTAAAATACACAAAATATTTTACGCAGGCAATAAGATATGCAGCACACACCTAAATTATATAGTGTCTGTACTGTATTATATATATAATATAACATAATAAATAATATATTATATAGTATGCAACGCATACCTATATTCATTTTTACAACGCCAAAATGGCTTATCCAACACTCTTACGATGCTTTGCAACATTGTTTATATGAATGTGTATATATATATACACACATACACAACATTGCAAAGCGTCGTAAGAGCGTTGGATAAGCCATTTTGGCGTTGCAAAAATGAACATAGGTATGCATTGCATAGCGTTGGATAAGCCATTCGTTGTAAAGCGAAGCGTTGTAAAACGGGGACTGCCTGTACATTAAAATTTATTGATGGCTAAGACAGTTATAGCACTGCTTAAGCATTTACATAGAACATAACACACAAAGGTGCATAACATGGCAATTATTATTGAAGGTATAGCAATAAAATGTAAGTGGTACACTTCTGTTTTAGTGTGGTATGTTTTTATTCCTAATTTGAAAGGCAAATGTAATTTTTAAGGGCATGTTATCAAGTTTTATCTTTTGTACAGTGACAGCAATAATAATCATCCAGTTTTCTGATTCAATTGGAAAGTATAAGATATAAATGTGTGCTAGTGTGACCGTGGCGACAACCAGCAAAAATTGGGCATCATAAAGTTAGGTGAAGGGGCACATATTCAAATAAATTATTTCCATTGGGTTTCTGATATCACCGGTTCTATCAATTTAATTTCATTTTAACATTTAAAAACAAATACATCTTGGGTCAAGACACCAACTTATTAAAACATAATGTTTATTACTAAAAATAAATAATATAATAATACTTTTAAAAGATTGATGCAGCCACCTCTGGGATGGAATCCCACATTCCTGGAGGCTGGATAGAGGGAGAAAACAATTAAACTATATTATAATATTGTTACCAAATAACAGGTGGGAGAAGAGTGGAGCTCTATTTTAATGAATGGGAGCACGATTCCTTGTCGTGCAGAGGGAAGCGGCTTTGCAGCATGTAGAATAGGGTCCAGAGAGAGAAGGCTATGGCATTTATTCTTCAAATGTGCTGGTGTATTGTGCATCAGAATTAAGGGCTTTGCAGACCATCCGTCCCATGCACTAACATCCCCCTTTAACCACTCATGTGAAACAGATGGTTCTCAATTGGTTATGCTGCCACTTCACTACATTATAAAAAATGCAACTATATTCATATAATAACTATTATATCTTATTATTAAGAAGACTAAAATGTGAAATGACAGTGTTGAAGCCGTTAAGAGATAGCCATATGTTGTATGTGTGACTACAGAGCAATCTCTAGATGAATTGCTTGATGTAGATCAGTGCGATGGGGCCAATTCATTTTTGTCTGTCTTAAAAAGGCTTCAGAAAACATCATTCCTCATCCACCATACACAATACAGACAACTTACTTTACAACATGAGATAAAGAATGGATTCTGGGCAATAACATGCTGTCTTATCATGACAGATTTAATAGCCCCTGACAACCAACGTAAAGATGTGCGAAGATTACACTAATTGTTTAATTGCTCATTAATCTGTTTTGTAACAGATAGATAAACTGCCCAATTTTTAAGGAGGTTTTTTATTTTACTTCTTTGTGTCTCTGGTACTGTGACAATGTGTCTACCTTCATCATTAAAATGATACCTTCCATCATATGTAGTAATGTAGTACAGATGGGCGATTTTCTTTTTCGGATTTGGATCCGTCGCTTCTTTTGTTCCGTGGATTTCCGTGAATCGGTCTCAAAAAGGGCGATTTGTCTTTTCCGGATTTTTTTTCTATCACCAAAATCCAATCTGCAGATTCAGGAATCCATGCGTTGATTGCTGAATCCCGGGATTGGATTGTTAAAATCCAATGACGGTTTTGGAATAATCCGCACGGATTGAAACTGGAAACATCCATCAACGGACTTTACACCGCAAAACGGATTTTGAATGGAAAGCTCGGGAAATTCCGCCAATTGAATTTTGACAGTTTTGCCCATCTCGAATATGCAGGTAACATCATGGATATTAGTACAAGGGATTTTTGGGTGACCAGTAGTAAAGTAATGGAAGCTAGAGATCAACTTCAGCCTAATGTAACCCACTTGCTATCGCATTATGGGAACTATGGGTTAGCTAGATTCACTAAGCTTCATTAAATCAGGGCAAATACCATGACATTACCTAAAACAGAAACGGCTGTTATATTCTCTCGTTCTTTATTCACTAGGTAATCTTATGTACAAGAATGGCCATAAATGTGGGTTAATGTCACATTATTTCAGGATAGCGCTGCATTCTTTTTTTTTAAAATACGAAGCGTTGTTGTTGTCATTTATTGAATCTGGCCCGCTCTCTCTTTCCCTCTTCCTGTCTCTGATAGAACAGAACAAAAAGAGCAAAAGATACACTTTACAATATAACAATCACAACACCCTCAGGACAAAAATGTGGGACTTGGGAACATGTGAATATAAGTGAAAAAATGTCCCCCTCCAAAAAAACACTCGGCGGGCCATCCAGGTTGAGAAAAAGAACTCCAAACATCCTCATGGCTTCCAGTCAAGCTGTGCTCCGGTTCCTCAGGGATGTCATGAGGTAAAACAGTAACTGAGCTGCCTGGGGTCCTCACAGAGAGTTTAGAGGTGTAGCCAGGTAGGGTATTTTCACTTGGTGGCAGGGGAAATGATTTTACCTTAAATCAAGTGGCTGCAGAGATGAGGATGTATACAACACTATACACGTATCAGGTTCACTTGTCCTAAAGCTCAGCATAGCTGGGAGCACATGGCACCTGGAAGTAGCAAGGTAGGATACTGTACAACGTTTTAAGCTAGTTTTTTCCTGAGGGTGTTTGCACCTCATTTTTTCTTGTGCTCTTCTCCTTTCACGAAAGTCTTGTTTCAGACTGTGCATGAACATGTTCCGCAGCTTAGTACAATGGAAGTCGGATACATGAAAGTTTTGTTTCAGAATGTGCATGAACGTGTTCCGCAGCTTAGTACAATGGAAGTCGGATACATGAAAGTCTTGTTTCAGACTGTGCATGAACGTGTTCCGCAGCTTAGTGCAATGGAAGTGGGATACACGAATGTCTTGTTTCAGACTGTGCATGAACGTGTTCCGCAGCTTAGTACAATGGAAGTGGGATACACGGAAGTCTTGTTTCAGACTGTGCATGAACGTGTTCCGCAGCTTAGTGCAATGGAAGTGGGATACATGAAAGTCTTGTTTCAGACTGTGCATGAACGTGTTCCGCAGCTTAGTACAATGGAAGTGGGATACACGGAAGTCTTGTTTCAGACTGTGCATGAACGTGTTCCGCAGCTTAGTACAATGGAAGTCGGATACACGAAAGTCTTGTTTCAGACTGTGCATGAACATGTTCCGCAGCTTAGTACAATGGAAGTGGGATACACGGAAGTCTTGTTTCAGACTGTGCATGAACGTGTTCCGCAGCTTAGTACAATGGAAGTGGGATACACGGAAGTCTTGTTTCAGACTGTGCATGAACGTGTTCCGCAGCTTAGTACAATGGAAGTGGGATACACGAAAGTCTTGTTTCAGACTGTGCATGAACGTGTTCCGCAGCTTAGTACAATGGAAGTCGGATACATGAAAGTCTTGTTTCAGACTGTGCATGTACGTGTTCCGCAGCTTAGTGCAATGGAAGTGGGATACACGAAAGTCTTGTTTCAGACTGTGCATGAACATGTTCCGCAGCTTAGTACAATGGAAGTGGGATACACGAAAGTCTTGTTTCAGACTGTGCATGAACGTGTTCCGCAGCTTAGTACAATGGAAGTGGGATACACGAAAGTCTTGTTTCAGACTGTGCATGAACGTGTTCCGCAGCTTAGTACAATGGAAGTGGGATACACGAAAGTCTTGTTTCAGACTGTGCATGAACATGTTCCGCAGCTTAGTACAATGGAAGTGGGATACACGAAAGTCTTGTTTCAGACTGTGCATGAACATGTTCCGCAGCTTAGTACAATGGAAGTGGGATACACGAAAGTCTTGTTTCAGACTGTGCATGAACGTGTTCCGCAGCTTAGTACAATGGAAGTGGGATACACGAAAGTCTTGTTTCAGACTGTGCATGAACGTGTTCCGCAGCTTAGTACAATGGAAGTGGGATACACAAAAGTCTTGTTTCAGACTGTGCATGAACGTGTTCCGCAGCTTAGTACAATGGAAGTGGGATACACGAAAGTCTTGTTTCAGACTGTGCATGAACGTGTTCTGCAGCTTAGTACAATGGAAGTGGGATACACAAAAGTCTTGTTTCAGACTGTGCATGAACGTGTTCCGCAGCTTAGTACAATGGAAGTAGGATACACGAATGTCTTGTTTCAGACTGTGCATGAACGTGTTCCGCAGCTTAGTACAATGGAAGTGGGATACACGAAAGTCTTGTTTCAGACTGTGCATGAACGTGTTCCGCAGCTTAGTACAATGGAAGTGGGATACACAAAAGTCTTGTTTCAGACTGTGCATGAACGTGTTCCGCAGCTTAGTACAATGGAAGTGGGATACACGAAAGTCTTGTTTCAGACTGTGCATGAACATGTTCCGCAGCTTAGTACAATGGAAGTGGGATACACGAAAGTCTTGTTTCAGACTGTGCATGAACGTGTTCCGCAGCTTAGTACAATGGAAGTGGGATACACGAAAGTCTTGTTTCAGACTGTGCATGAACATGTTCCGCAGCTTAGTACAATGGAAGTGGGATACACGAAAGTCTTGTTTCAGACTGTGCATGAACGTGTTCCGCAGCTTAGTACAATGGAAGTGGGATACACGAAAGTCTTGTTTCAGACTGTGCATGAATGTGTTCCGCAGCTTAGTACAATGGAAGTGGGATACATTCGCTCGCATAACAAACAGATTACCATTATTATAGATACACATGGGTGAATTGCCCTATTGGGTGATCGGTGTTGCCCCGGTGGTCCGGTGCTGTGGATCCCCAGCAGCGGTGGCCGGCAGCTCCCCAGCTCCCTGATCGCCTGCAACACTCTCTCTTCTCCTGTCAGCGCCGTGAGCCAACTTCCGCTTGAGCGTTGGAGGGAGCTGGAGGAGAGAACTGCAGAGTCCCTGGACCCAACGCAGGACCGCTCCTCACCCCGAGGAGGGTATGTGAGAGGAGGGTATCTTACCTTCTCCGGTGTGGCCCTCCTCCTGCAGCGTCGTGTTGTCATGGCGACCCAATGTCATATGTCGACGTGTTGTCATGACAGTGCGACATCATGACGCTGCACGAGGAGAACCGCTTTTCAAGGATTTGCCCGGGCCGGTAGGTATGTACAATCCGCCAATGTACGTTCAATAACACAATAGTTACGGAGGTCCCATAATAAAATCTATTATTACTCCCTCATTTCCAGAGGAATTAATTAGAAAAGAGATGCACTGTGGAAGGAAAGCTCGGGTCTTGCTCAACACACAGTCAAATCACGCAAAAAGGTGTGTATATATAGTAAGTTGAAATCACAATCGGGTTTCAGCTTCAAATATTTAGAAACAAACTTAATTTCTCTGAATCTTAAATTATTTGGATTCTACCAGCCCTGTTAAAAAAAATTGTTTTTCAAAGTAGAAATTTGCGGAGCAGAGAATTCTGTTGAACTTACTTTCCATTTAGAGGCACCCTCCCCCACCCCCCCACCCCCCAACATTTTGTGCTATCAATGTACATAAACTCCTGCTTGTTTTCATAGTTTTGACCTACTGTAAAACAGTTATACTATATAACAGGGGTGTTCAACTCCAGTCCTCATGCCCCCCAATAGGTCAGGTTTTCAGCATATTCCAACTCCAGCACAGGTGACTCAAGCAGTCCCTGCTTCAGCACAGGTGGCTCAATCAGAAGCTCAGACTTTGACGCCGCCCAGCCATATTGGCAGTAGTTGCAGGGGGAGATACCGGGAGCATGCCAAGGATGCCAGAATACCAGGTAAATACATAGCTCGGAGATACGTGGCCAAAACCCATAGTCTCCGGGTAAAACCCGGAGTGGTGGCAACCCTGCCACCATGTGACGTCGTCACACTGCAGATGGAGGTAAGAGAGCTTTACAGAGGCTCCACACTCTTACCTGGCAAGGAGTTCAAATGTTGTGGGGAAGAGAGCAGGGCCTCTGTAACCACTGCACTGCCCTCCCCTGAAATTTGACGCCCTAGGCCTGGACCTACTAGGCCTATGCCTAAATATGGGCCTGGCTGTGGGTGCATGCAGCAAGGCATGTGGGGAGTATAAAGAGTCTCTAGCATCATGGAAGTGAGAAGCTGTATGCTCGGGCACGTGGGTTGTGTTGGTGAAAGGACTGTGACATTAGGGGACAACAACGACTAAAGACATAGAAAGGTGAGCTGAGAGGATGAGAAGGTGGAAGAAGAAAAAACAAGAGAGAAAAAGTGAGAATAAGCGGAAGAGCGTGCAAAAGTTCAAATAGAGAATGAGAGAAAGTAAGATAGAAGGAAAAAGAGGTTAAAGGATATTAAGCTAAAGCTAGAAAGAGGGAGGGGAATAGGAGAGTAAAACTGAGAGATAGATAGGGTTACATATATAGGCCCAAATTCACCAAGGGGTGCTTACCTTTAGCGAGCCTTAACGTCCATTGATTTGAATACGACTAGGTGTCGCCCTAAGCTAAAGCTTGGCACCCTTTAGTGAATCTGAGCCATAGAGAGTTAGATAGAAATATACTGTATATCAAGATAGATAAATAGTAACATGTAAACAAATAGGTAGAAAAATATGGCTTATGTTTGTACGTGTCATATCTACATAGTTGTTGAAAATAAACAATTCAAGCAAAATTAAAATTAAATAACATTCTAATGAAACACTGTGGGGCCTATGCAGAGAGCAGCGAATTTTAAAATTGGCGAATTTATTAAAAAGTAGCTTTTTTGGAGAGTTTTAATCTCCATATGCAGAAAAGTGCGAATTCTGCTATGTTTAACATGGATGCGTGTGGCGAGTTTAAATTGGCGAGATGCGCGTTTCAGAAATGTGTTAAAACAAATTCGCGCCTTTTTTTTCCCCTTTGCAATGGCCGCGAGCGGCAGTTTTTTTTGGCGAGGCAAAACGGAGACAATCGCGCCATTTTATTGGCGCGAACAGCCGCTAGATGCCGTTCGCGGCTCTCTGCATTTGGATATTTTTTAAACTGGCGAGATTGCGGTTCTCGCCAGCCGCGAGGCGAGTTTTACAAATAGAAAAGAAAAATTGGCGCGTTTTTCGGAAATATCCATTTTCTGCTGTTTTCTGCGCGATTATCTCCAAAAAATGGCGAATTTCGAAAATTCGCTGCTCTCTGCATAGGCCCCTGTTTCTAAATTATGGCTCTGCATTCCAAAATACTGAATGAATTGTGAAAATCATTGAAATTATATTACAAAATAAAAGTAATTCACTGATACCACATTGTCTTTCTTGAAGAAGAGATTACAATTTTCCACAAGTCTTATGACTGTCTCTTCATAAAATTACCTTTAAACCTTGCTGTAAAGAAATGTTAGATAACCCTGAACATGTTGGCAGAGCTAGTTTTGAAACAGCATGTTTTTGAGAAGCAGATGGGACAGTTTTTGCAGTTTGAGATAATTATGCTAACAATCTGGAACAAATTATTTGACCCATTACATATCTCTAAAAAATGTTACACTACTATTTATTCAGGACATGTCTACAGTACAGTTAGTTTATTGCTTTAGGTTGCATCTGTTGGATAGTTCAAATGTATAGAATCACCATTCTACACTTTGCATGTCATCACTTTGAATGTGATACAAATCACCTCAACAACTATAGAGCAATCCTCCTCAACACAACATTCCATTCACAGGTAAATCATTTAGAAAGTCAATACGTGACACTGGAGGCAGGATCACATCTAGCTTCTTGGTCTTCTTTCAAAGTTACCAGTTTACAAATGTAGATGTATGTGGTTGTCATCTCTGCTATACATCTAACATTTATGTCTAAATGATACTTAGCATGTCAGCAGCTTTTGTCCCATGTGTCTAGATTGACAAGTCTATTTTCACTTCTTTAAACCTTGTGGAAATGTAAGCTAAGTAGAAACTATTTTAACACCTATGATAGAGTGCAAAGACAACCTCCAATAGTGTAGTAATAGTAATTCCAAGTTAAAACGACTGCACTCACATTTGAGTATTAAACAAAAAGCCTCTCAAAAAGCCTGGTGCGGTCTGGTAGACCTCCCGTTCCATATAGCTGGTTGATAAGCTGTGTCACATCGCTTCTTTCTCCTCCCGGGACTCGTGAGGAGCTGGCATACGATCTCCATGACGACCCTCCGGGGGTGAAGTTCTGCTTCCAGTTGGAGCGACGCGTTTCTTGAGTGCCTAGCTCCCTTCATCTGACTGCATAAAAACAAATAATGAAACAATGTCTTCATAAACATGATTCGCTAAGTAGGATTCTGTTGATGCAGTTGTGCTGAGAAAGAGGGGATAAAGCATAAAACAAGTCCAAAGTGTATCATTTGCAATATGAATGACCTAACTAAAATAATTTAGAGACCAAGAAGATATTACAGAAAACACAAGAGAAAAATGTACACTTGCTATTGATATGTCATTTCTTCTAATCTATGTCAACATTATACTCCCTATTAAAAGTGGGATCAAATATTCCCATGTATCCACTAAGGCAGAAGTAGAATCTCAGCGTGTTGATTTGGTAGGGTTCACCCAGAACAAAGTAGGAATTGAGAAGGTTCTCTAAGCTGGGAGACAACCTCCTGGGTTCCTTGAAAGGAATAATGTCCAACAGCAAAACTAAATATTACAGTATGGCTCACAGGCCTGTCACATGCATATTCACATTTAGTAGAATTTCATGTGAAGGTATGGTGTCCTGAACCAGTATAAATGGAAGAAAGCACAGGGACTGACAGAAAATAGATATGAATAGCCAAACATTTTTGGTGACCTAATGGAACTAAGACACTCTGGCCCATATTTACTGTGGGGTGTTATTCCATAAGATGGAATGACACCATTTAGTAAATCTTGACCTGCATTTCTTTCTGCCCATTTTCTTATCAGAAAGATGCTCAATAATTGTATTGCTATGATATCCTGACAACATATCTTAACAGTTGGGTAATTTATTAATAAGGTTCTGAGAAAAGTTAACCTTTCCCGAACTTTGATTTGGATATGGACTTGCTGTGGAAAATGTGGCTTTAGAATGCGAGAAGGAGTGGCTTAGTGAGTAAAGACACTGACTGGCACTGAGTTTCAAGCAGGTTCAACCTGGTTCAATTCCTGGTGTCGGCTCCTTCTGACCTTGGACAAGTCACTTTATCCCCCTGTGCCTCTGGCACCAAAAACATAGACTGTAAGTTCTATGGGACAGTGATCGTTTCTGCAAAATGTCTTGGTAAAGCGCTACGTAAAACTAGCAGCGCTATACAAGAACACGCTATTATTATTATTTAAACTACTATTCCAGGCTTCTCAATTGTGCTAAATATTTTTTGTTGCTAATATAGTTTAAAAAATATATATTTTTCTAATGTATTCTGTATATATATATATATATTGACCGCTACAGAGATCAATTTAAAAAAAACTGAAATCTACCACAAACTCAAACCCTTAAATCTGTTGTATGATGATAGTTCTCCATATATGTGTTGAATAAATGCTTACATTTCCTCTTTAGTGTGCGCATCTTGTAAAATAAAATATCAGCATTTTCCCAAGGTTAAGTAACATACCCACATCAGCATCCAAGAGAATTAGGCCTCGGGAGCCATGTGTCAAAGTTTCCCAACAGCAACATTGATGTAGAAAGTGAAGCACCTCATTTAAAAAAAGAAATTGGGGCATAAAAAGGCACAAGATTTTGTGTTGGGTTGAACCAATAAACGTTGTTATAAATTAGGAGCAAAAATGCATTATTACATTTCAAAAAACAACAAAGGCTTACATGTAAATCCTATACAATTAAATTAACGCTCTGAATTAGCGAGAATCAACACTACCATTACCCATAACCATTAACAATCTTTCTATGGAGACAGACTATTTTCAGATCGTCTTCAGGGAACCCTTTAAATACGGTGTGCGTATAATACATGCAGCATTTACAAAACTTCATTACAAATTGAAACATTCTGGACTTTCATTTTTCTTCCTCGGAGAGTTCACCTTTCTTGTAATTTATTTTTTTTAGTAGAATAATGTTGCAACAAGAAAAGTGCATGTATGCAAAAGCAATTCATCATCAACCACTTCTGTGCTTACAACTCACTGAGGTAATTTAGGTGCTTTAATCGAAAGAAAGTTCAGGTTGGTATGAAGTGATTTTCCTTCCCTGATAGGCTTTTAATGGAAAATGTTGTAAATCAGATGGAACAAAATAAATCTTTTTTTTGTAATTATTGATCAATGCCGAATATAAAATAGAAATACATAGACTATTTCCATGAAAGGTTTCCCATAGGTGAAGCTAATTTAATCACCTCCCGTCTCTATCTGTCCTATCTCTGCTTGTCACTCCATTCGCTACCTCCGAAGCACAATATGGTTTAATTCACATTATACTGTTACTGTAGAGACTCCTTTCTAATTACAAACCATAGATATAATGATTGCTGCTCTCCTGTATTTTTTAATATTCAGTGGTCGATGAGAGAGAAAAGCAGCACAATATGCTTAAAGGGGTCTACGCACTAAGGCAATTTTGTAGTGGAATTGGTGCAAATTGCTTAATTTGTGCTGTGCCTGTTTGCGTCAGTGTGTCAAAGACTTTGCTCCAATTTTTGTGCCATGTGCATCCGTTGGTGATTTGGGGAGTGTCCAACGGAGGAGCTAGGGAGAAGTCACATGATGTATCTATTCACGATTCTCTATGCATCAATGTTTCTTCTTTCCATCTGTGTCAAAAAATATATACCAGGTTTGAGGTGGCGTTAACCTTTTTGTTTGTTCCCTCTGTACATATGCAACAATTAGAAGCCAAAAATGGTGCAGTATGTCAAACTGTGCACTCATAGACCCTATAATGTTAGCACTAAAGGGTCATAAATGTTGGAATTTATGGAGGGTTATTTGGCCTTGCTTCTCCAAGTGGAATTTAGGGTCTAGAAGATGACCCATCCAAAGATAAGTACCAGGAAATAAAGAGGGGCAGGAGGCAGATATTTTTGAAACCTAGGGTGTAAACTGGAAAAGTGTACAGATAAGGGGAAGAGGGAGGGAAGTGGTGCCTATGTTCCTTTGTACAATAAGGCTCACAAGAAGGTTGCCAAAAGGATAGGAGCATACCATATAAAAAAAGATAGAGGGCATAGGAAGACTAACAAAAACTATAGCTAAAATATACCAGCTAGAGTTATCATGGATCCCATTGACTACCAGCATGGAAATGAAACCTATCATTTATTAAAATGTGAGTCAATGTTTTCCTTCTTATGAGGCCTTTACCAGGGAACCAAAATCTTTGCAAATTCTTCAAATAATTATAATAGTAGTAAGAAGAAGAAACGTTTTTCTGGACACAACTCTGTACATATAATTGTTCCGGCTCAAGTCCCTGCCCATAGCGTTTACATTCTGATATTTAGTTCTTGGAACACGAGGAGATAAAGTAACTTGTATAAGGTCACAAAGAGCGGACTTCGATTTAAACCAGTTTAACCAGCGTCAAAGGCAATGACTTCACCGCTGTGCTACTACTTCTCCCTTAAATAAATAAAAGTGCCATTCATTTCCAATTCTAAGTGTGAACGGGTATCCAAAATTAGTATTGCCCAGTTAATGATTGTGCTTTGCAATCATTAAATGTTAGAATAAAATGATGATAGTTTTTTTTAACTGGGTAACTGTCTCTGTTACCCTGTTCAATGGCCTCACTTTATGCACATAACAAATATACCAATAGTAAGCAAGTATTTACAATATTTCTGCGAGTCATCCAGAGCATAATAATGTAATTCATTCCATTTCTTAAATGATTTGCTGTTGACACCATTGAATAGATTTGTTGTTTCAGCTTCTTTACCAGTTAAAGAAAAGAACACTGTGAAATTCAGCCAGCTACTGAAATACGAGGGTTGTCAAGTATAAATTTCCAAGAGATATTCAGACTGAGTGCACAAGACAAAAATAAATGGACATGGAGTTTTTTTTGACAGACCACATGGTGCTAGAGACTTAAGCTTGAACATTGTAAATCCAGATGTCACAATGCGCTACTATAGTGAGAGACATGTCTATTCCTCAGGAATATTAATGGTGATATGAACCGTTGGAGATGTTTTGTATTTGTGATGGTGTATCACCATTTTCTTATAAGATGTTTCTTTCAGCATTCGAATAATGCCATTGACATTTCAAAAGTGTAATATAGCAGGGGGGCTGCGGGGGAGCAGTTCAGAAACATTCTTTTATTGTAAATATTGGGTCACTGCTTCCCAACCTAAAGTGGTGACTGCCATACACAGTATTTGGGGTAGGATTACTAGAAGAGACATGAGGTCAGTGATGTCATGACACACCGAATGTCATATAACTATATGGTGGTCGATGTTTGTCTGAGAGCTTCTAGTTGAGAGTCACAGTCCAAAGTTAATTAATTTAATTCAGGGTGCTCAACTCCAGTCCTCAAGCCCACCTGACAGGTTAGGTTTTCGGGATATCCCATCTTCAGCAGTCGAAGACTGAGCCTATGATTGAGCCACCTGTGCTGAAGCAGGGGCTGATTGAGCCAACTGTGCTGAAACTGATTGAGCCGGCGGTGCTGAAGCTAGGATATCCTGAAAACTGGAGTTGAGCACTCCTGCTTTAATCCATTCTCTATGTATCAGACACCAGGAAGATTCAACAGTGTGAAGCCCCTCTCAGTTGATTATTTTTTACTTATTTCTTTACATGTGTTTTTGGTATATGTTTTGCCAATTGAGGAAAAACCTAATCTTTCATAGAAAAAAAGACAACACTTATGGGAGGTACAGTACATGGACAAAAACTAGCAGGAGAACTAGGACAGTGACTTGCAAACCTATCCTGAGGGGGCACCCAAGTAACATAAGAATGACCAGTCAATTAGGCATATGTCAGAATACTTGCCATTGCATTGGTATTTATGATTATATGATTATAGATTTGGGGAAATTCACCCATTAGGCTGCTATATGCGTAACAGTAAGACCTGCAATATTCAAGGTATTCCAAAATCCAACTATTAATTCGTACCTATTCCATTATGTTCAACATCCTGCACTTTACAGACAAATGAGCACAATACTTTTATGTGTCAAGATCATTTTTAGTGTAGAACCTGTGTATCAATTACTTTTTTCTATAGTCATTTAAAAGAGCACTCCAAGCGACAGTATGTTTTTTAGATTTGATGCAGGGGGTCTCGGACCTGAACCACGTTGATTTCAGCTCAGGGGACCCCCTGCTTCCTGAGATAATTGCCTCCATAGGTGCTGCCGGTAGGTGGCCTGGCTGGGTTCACAATATGGCGGTTTAAAAGTCCCACGTCCTGCGGGCCAATAGGAAGCCGCAACATCATCCTTTGTGTCTTCCTATTGGCCCGCTTGAAGCGGGAGCTTTAAACTGCATAGAGATACCAGCAGCACCTACGGAGGTAAGTATCTCCGGAAACGGGGTCACTGGAGATGAAATCAAGGTGATTCAGCCCCAGAGACCCCCTGCTTCAAATATACAATATTTTTTTTAAATGAAGACATAATGTCGCTTGTAGTGCTGCTTTGTGTTACAAATACAATGAGCCAGACAGAAATCTAATGTGTACAAGGATGTAAACAAGTGGAAAATTACACAAATAAGGTAACTTTAGCCTTTACTTGGTTACTTTAACCTTGATCTAAATCTGTTCATTCCTCTTTTCTAGCTTCACGCTTTATAGTGATCTTTCTTGGCTCTAGCATGTTAATTGAATTAACCTGAAATGCTGAGTTTTTGATAACCAAGTAGAAAGCTAGCAATCCATTCCTGGGAAATCCATCCAGTTTTATATTACCTTCGTCCACAATTTAAAAAAATACATGTACTTTGTAATCCACTACATTGCTTACAATGATCTGCACAGATGAATTTTTAAATACTACTTACAAATATGCGAAATATTTGTTTTCACAATATTATCCTTTTTCATTTTCCCCAAATAAGCTCACCCATCCATTCCCTAATTGTAATGCATGTCACTGTTCTTTATGTACATTATTCATTTACCTAATTACATGCTCCACTGACAGAGGAATTTATCAACAAACATAAAATTCAGTCAGTTGCATCATTTTTGTATACAGAAAAAAAAAATCTTAATGCGTATTGTTCAGACATGTTGGGCAGGAAAGAACTTGTAGGCAGAATAAGTGACCATAGTTCTTATTTCGCAGGCAAGTAGCAGGAATCTTAATATTTAAGTGACATCTCAGTTGGATCTTTACATGGATAAGTATTATTATCGTTTGTGACGTGACAACATACTCCGCAGCGCGGTACAATGGGGGTACAGAGTTATATATATTACATAAACACAAACAGTTACATACAGGTGAGGGTAAACATGCACAAATAGATACAAAGAGGTAATGAGGGCCCTGCTTGTGAGAGCTTACAATCTAGAGGGAATGAAGGACAATGTTGAAACAAGAAGGTGAGGTTGCTGCTCATTGTGGGATAGAGCAATTAAATGCTGGGGGACCCCGCAAGGCCTCTGCAACCTAGGTTCAGCTGGCTCCAGGACGCGTTACCATGGCAATGCGGCATCAAATGACACTGCAGGGTCATGTGACGCCACGGTTGCCACAGTAATGTGACGTCAAATGACGCTGCGGGTCACGTGACGTGACACGACCCCGCTGCGTCATTTGACGCCGTGTGAGGTAAGGAGGGGGGGTGCACCAAGGAGGAGAGCAGGCACGAGGGGGGCAGCAAAAAAAGTTTGCACGCCCCTGAGACAGAGTGTGGCTCAGGTTGGACTATGGCTTATGTTACATAGGGTGGAGAATGGTCCAGTCACAAAGTTGGTCCCGATGGGGATGGAGGGGGAGGAAAATTGTATGTTGGAGGTATGGCAAGTAGGCTTCCTTGAAAAGATGCCTCAATGGCAGCTCGGTCAGACCTCCACTCCTCAGACGCAAAGTCAGAACCCCCCCTCCACTCCTCAGCTGCTCCCCTCATCCTCACGGGGCTATTACAGTGTGCATGTGTGAAGGGGTTATTTTTAGTGTGGGGAGTTTATTGTAGTGTGTGTGGTTATTGTAGTGTGTGTGGGGGGAGGCTATTATAGTGTGCGTATAGGTGGTTATTCTAACTTGTGTATTGCGGGGAGGGAGGTTCTGTATTGTAGGGGGGGGGAATTATATGTGTGTGGGGCCAGGGGGGAGGGGGAAATTAATGTGAGGAGGGGAAATTGAGGGAGCTGGATTGAGTGTGGAGGTGTGGGGAGGGGGTTACTGAGTGATAGCGGATGGGGGGAGAGTGTGAGAGGAAAAAGGGGGGAGCGAGGGAGGGGGTGTAAGAGGGGAAGAGTAATACGTGAATAGGTGTAAAAGAGGGGGGGGGCTCGCAGGGCAGCCAACACGCTGGGGGAGGGGGGGGCAAGGGAAACTCCGGAATCTACAGAATATGTTCATTCATAATGGGGCCCCGAAAAAAATGTTGCCCGGGGGCCCGCACATGTCAAGCTACGCAACTTGTAAGGTGGGAGAAAAGGAGGATGCCATGGCAGAACGTAGGGGATGTTTAGGTATGTATTTGAGGATGAGGGCTGATATGTAAGGGGGGCAGTGTCATTAAGACCTTTGTAAGTCATTACTAGGGTTTTAAATGTAATTCTAGAGGCCATGGGAAACCAGTGTAGGGATTTGCATAGCGGAGCAGCAGAAGTGGAGCGGCGAGTGAGGTAGATGAGTCTGGCAGCAGCATTGTGCATAGATTGGAGTTGGAATAGTGCAAGTTTCTAATTTTTTTTATATATAAGAAATTAAATACATTTTTAAATGCACTTACTGTATCTGCCATCACATCTCCAAAGGTAGTCACTTAGGTACAGTTCAATGAAGACTAGCACTCTCGTGGACATTTTAGTTGTGTTTGTCCCTCTATTACAATATTTAAAAACACAACTAAAATATGCACAGTGCTGGTCGTCATTGAACTGAATCTCATAAAACTAAGAAAGTGCCCACAGTGATATTGCAACATTAGATATGACCTCTCTTTCCCCTCTATTCAAGGAAGGAGTAACACGTCATTAACTGTGCACAATACTGAATAGGGGCACATCTATCTTTAGGTCTCTCTGCCTTTCTCTGGGTATTGTATTTTATGGGTAGATTCAGGTGCTGTCCCACATAGGACTTTAATCAGTTCAAATTAGATGATTGATACGTTTTAAAAAAACAACACAGAAAAGTATAAGTATTTTTAAATAATGTTACTGAGTTTACAAACAATAGGTTTAGTGTGGGGTTTTACCGTCCTTTTCTCTGTCTCATCTCTCCATTATCCTCTCCTATCTCTTTCTATTTGGTGACTTGCCATACAGCAGATACACTGACCAAATTTCCTGAAAGGATCCGGATACTCCCATAAAGCTGGGCAGAGTCCCAGCCTCAAGGGACCCAAGGCTTTATTTACTAAGTAGTCTTCTATCATAATGCACCTTCCAGGACAAATTAAAGGAGCAGGGTCCCCCCCTGATTAATCCCACCCTGATTAATCCCCCCCATCTTCTACTGGTAATACCCACATATCACCCCCTCCATTAATCCCCACATCTCACCTCTCCCACCCCCCACCCCCCAAAACACCATTAAACCCTACACCGCACAGCGTATTGTGTGTTCCTTAGGGGTGGGAGAATGAGATATGGGGAGAGACAAAGGGGATGGGGGAGGAAGGAGAGGAGGGGGAGAGAGAAGGGAGATGGGGAGAGAGAAGGGTAGGGGGAGAGAGAAGGGGGGGAGAAGAGTGAGAGTGGGGAGAAAGAGAGAGTGAGAGAGGATGGAGTGTGAGGGTGGAGAGAGAGTATGAGGGGCAAGAGAAAGTGGGAGGGGGGGAAAGAGAGAGTGGGAGGGGGGAGAGAGAGTGGGATGTGGGGGAGAGATAGAGTGGGAGGGGGGAGAGAGAGAGTGGGAGGGGGGAGAGAGAGAGTGGGAGGGGGCAGTATACATGTTTGTATAAGTAAGTGTGGTAAACATTCTGTGCTGTTACAACAGCATCAGCACACATGGAACTATATACAGTAGGTCCCCGCTTCTCGGCGTTCTGCCAATACGGCGGTACTGTTTCATGGATGCACAGAAAGGGCTCACGAGTCCGCGCATTCGCAGAAGGGGCCCGCCGAGTCTGTGCATTGGCAGAAGGGGGCATTCTGGGACGGCGTAGGAGGTAGGAGAGACAGGAGATCGCCGGTGAACACAGCTTTTTTTGTGCAAAGTGCACAAATGCTTTGTTCCGCTTTTCGGCGATTTCTGCTTTCGGCGGAGGCCTGGAACCGAACCTGCCAAATGAGTGGGGCCCTACTGTACAAGCATGCAAATTGGGAAAGGGCGTTTCGAATTTTGACGACATGCACAAATCGTACACTAGATGCTTTGTATGGCGTGTACGTACGTGTTTCTGATTAACTTATCATTTTTGTGGCGGCATAAAGCAAAAAGATTGACAATCACCCGACCACTATAATCCCTGTTGTGAAAAAAAAGCAACAAAAAATTCTAGATTTTCAAAAATTAGCTTAAAATACCTGGCTTTTTCTTATATGCGGTTTTAACCTACAGTATATCGCTGTATTCACTTTGATCCTACAGTATGTGAGACTGCACATTTAAAGCAGCAACTCCCTGTCTTGGGTGCATGGTTTAGAACACGGCAGCGAAACCATTTCTAAGGGGCGCGCCGTTTAGCGGGCATGGGCACGTACATAGTATCTTACATTTAATTGGCCAGTGATCGACCTTAATTTCGCCATCTCTTGAGGGTAGGGAGAGCGCTACTAATTGCAGGCATGAAAAGTGGGGCGTGATGTAAAAAGTTTGCGCACCCCTAGTTTAGAATACGCCGGGTTGGTTGCTGCATAGCTTCACAATCTAGTGTTACGGTAATTAAACGTTGTCAATTTGGTGTTTTCTAGGATTAAAACTAGGTTTTCCTACCTTTCTACAAGTTGAGTCTCCCCTTTGCAGTCATAATTGAACTTAAACTATTTGCTGGCTAGGCACATTAGTGTCAGTTTGTGTAACATAATAGCTACAATGTGACAGGTGCACATTCTCCTCTTCTCATTCAGTAGTCATATTTATCATTGGGTTTTTAGATTGGATTGTAGCTCCTTTCATCTGCTTTGTTTTACCTACAACGAGCATTTCTGTGTTTTACAAATCAAGCAGCAGTTAGTTGCCCCTGAGCTACGCTTTACTAGCACACTACATTAGTCAATACACCTCTTCTGTGCTATGTGAAAGAGGTTGTGTGTATCACTAGCATAGGGATGACAACATAGACAATTCCACGTAATCTGATATTCCAGAGACCACACACACGTGTATATAACAAATGACTGACCAAAACTCTAAAGCAGGGGTAGAAAACTCCAATCATCAAGGGCCACCAGTCGTTGACTGAGCCACTGATTGAGCTACCTGTGCTGAAGCAGGGATATCCATAAAACCTGACCTGTTGGAGGCCCTTGAGGACTGAAGTTGGCCGCTCCTGCTCTAAAGCATTGAAGGACATTTCTATTGAGCTAATCTCTATTGACGGACACCTGACTCCTGGGAAAAATCAAAGCTACAAACCCCAATTTATACCCAAACACTACTGCACACACACTACTAAATAAAGTCAATTTAGAGGTGTTTCCAGGAAGCTGTTAGCCAGGCTATCCCTTTCTTCTTTTCTTGCATCATAATCTAACACATGTAGCACTGCGCGATTTAACAAACATGTTTTCATTACAGAATTTCAGCTTCGGAGACCCCCTGCTTCCCAAGATAATTATCTTCGTAGGGCGTGCCGGTATCTCTGTGGAGTTTAAATGTCCATGTCACGCGAACCAACAGGAAGCTGTGACATCATCCCTGGCGGCTTCCTATTGGGCCGCGTGACATGGACATTTAAACTCCACAGAGATACCGGCACGCCTTACGGGGGTAAGAATCTTGGGAAACAGGGGGTCTGTGGAGCTGAAATTAATGGAGTTCAGTTCTGGATCCCCCCTGCTTCAATCCTGTAATTATAATAATAAAATAAAAAAATGAATTGTGCAGTGGTACATGTTCTGCTACTTTAAATAGCAAAACTGCTTTATGTGTTCTGGCAAAGTACCATCATCCAAGTAACTGCACATAGAAAGCAAATGGTAAGAAATCATAATGTAATCCAAGGTAAACATATAGGATTTAAGAAAATCTTAAATGACTTATTTTAACCTCAATGTAAAAATAGGATGAAGGGACATTAGTGAATATCCCCAGGCAGTGAATTATGCAAATAAGATGCAAGAGGAGAAAATCAACCCAAATCCTAGAGTTTGGAGTCTTAAATTGCCAGCTTAGTAAACGAAAACTATTGGTTTATGAAACGTAGGGCACATAATCAAATATACTTTAGCTCCAAGTCCTTTGCATTCAGTGGGCGAATATGTGGAATGCCCAAATTAAATTGTAATATTTTTTTCTAAATTAAATATAAAAAGAGTCCAATGAGCGATCTGAAATAGGATCTGAATTGCATAACTGAATGAGCTGTAGAGTTTTCAACATTGTCCAATCTTTAATGACTAATTCGATAATTATTAAGAATACATTCTCTAATTTCAGCAGCCTAATAGCTAGAGTACTGGGCACTCAAGGGGGGCTCAACTCCAGCCCTCAAGCTCCCACAACAGGTCAGGTTTTCAGGATATCCTTGCTTCAGCACAGGTGGCTCAGTCCCTGCTTCAGCACAGATGGCTTAATCAGTCCCTGCTTCAGCACAGATGGCTTAATCAGTCCCTGCTTCAGCACTTGTGGCTCAATAAGT
This sequence comes from Ascaphus truei, assembly GCF_040206685.1. Lineage (NCBI taxonomy): Eukaryota > Metazoa > Chordata > Amphibia > Anura > Ascaphidae > Ascaphus > Ascaphus truei. The sequence goes on from NC_134489.1 coordinate 71,667,738, forward strand.
CCCTGCTCCAGCACAGGTGCCTCAATCAGTTCCTGATTCAGCACAGGTGGCTCAATCAGAGGCTCAGACTTAGGGATATCCTGAAAACCTGACCTGTTGGATGGTGGGGGGGGGGGGGGCTTGAGGACTGGAGTTGAGCAACCCAACCTTAACTGGCACTCAAGGAAACATCATTTAAAAAAAAATATTTATCTGAGCAAGTAATGCCAGCTACGACAAACCCACAAATGACTGATGATGAACTAGGAAGCAAATATTATTTTAAAATGGGCCGATATCCTACTATATTTATACTAGCACCTTCTCATCTTTCTTGTAGAGTTTATTTCCTCCACCTCACCTTGTTGAGTACAATCTGTATGCTTCCTTCCGGTTGTGTAGCAATAACACACATGAAGAAGAAACCTATGAATTTTTGAGGGGTCGAAACCAGGGGTGTCAAACTCACGCCTGATCAGATTTTATTGCACTTCATTCGGGCTGTACGTACCATACATTTTTAAAACACTCCAGCTTCCCCTTCCCCCTGCCTAAATGCTCTCCTCTCCAGCTTCTCCCCACATCCTCTTCTCCTCTCCAGCTTCTCCCCACACGTTTTCTTTCTTCCCAGCTTCTCCCCCACATGCTCCCCTCCTCTTCAACTTCTCCTTGATATGCTCTCCTGCTCTCCATCTTCTCCCACATATGCGCTCCTCTCCAGCTTCTCCCCATATGCTCTCCTCCTCTCCCCCACATGCTCTCCTCCGCTCCAGCTTCCCACCTACATACTCTTCTTCTCACCTGCCTCTCCTTCACATGCCTTTTTTCACTTGCTTCTCCTCTACATATTCCCTCTCTCTCACCCTATCTCCCCCCTCACTCTCTTACTCTCTCCTCAGCGATGGTACAAGGCCCTATGCCAGGGGAGCGCAATCTTTTTCCCTTGCGCCCTTCTGCCGGCTGTCCTCCTCTTCACGTGCCTCCCCCTTACCTTGGTTCCCAGCGTCATGACATAACGTTGCCATAGCAATGCGACATCACGACTCCGCTGCGTCATTTTATGCCACGTTGCCATGGCGACGCATCTCCAAGAGCCTGCTGAACCAAGGTAAGTGAGGTTTACAGAGGCCTTCGCCTCTTTCCTGGCATTTAGTTTAAGTGCCTTCGGGAAGCGCGTGGGGCCTCTGTAAACCCTGCGCTCCCCGCACCCCAGTTTGCGCACCCCTGCCCTAGGCAAACCTTCAGTCATATGCCCCCACAATTAACTTTTGGTGGAAAGTTCTATCTGCCCTGATGCCACGTAAACTGAAAATATATATATTTTTACTGTATACCTTATAGATTTTTTCTAACTTTCTGTTTATGAAACATCAAATATGTATGAGTGACACATCTCTCTCTCTCTCACACACACACTCCCCCCTCTCTACCTCGCATATACTCCCCCTTTTTCTCTCTCCCCATTTATCTCCCTCTTTCCAAATATTTTCACTCTCCCCCCACCCCCTCACCCCCCCTCTCATTCTCAGTCCTCCCTCGTTTTTCTCATTATCTCTTTGCCCGCCTTTCGTTCTCTCTGCCCCTCATCTCATTCTCTCTCATTCTCCCTTCACCCCTTCCTCTCCAATTCTCTCTACTCCCTCCTCTCATTATCTCCCCTCCTCCTCTCTCATTCTCCCCCCCTCCCTCCTCTCTCATTCTCTCCCCGTCCCTCCTCTCTCATTCTCTCCCCCTCCCTCCTCTCTCATTCTCTCCCCCTCCCTCCTCCTCTCTCATTCTCCCCCCCTCCCTCCTCTCTCATTCTCTCCCCGTCCCTCCTCTCTCATTCTCTCCCCCTCCCTCCTCTCTCATTCTCTCCCCCTCCCTCCTCCTCTCACATTCTCTCCCCCATCCCTCCTCCTCTCTCATTCTCCCCCCCCTCCTCTCTCATTCTCTCTCCCCCATCCTCTCTCTATCCCTTCTCTCTCATTCTCTCTCATTCTCTCTCCCCCTCCTCTCTCATTCTCTCAGTCCCTTCCTGGCTGTGGAGTGGAGCAAGGGAGGTCCTTCCTGGCCAATGGCAGACACCAAAGGTCTTCATTGACTTCCAGGTCACTAAGGCAGGCTCCTCCCCAGCCATCCTCTTCTCCCTCTCTACTCCATTCTCTCTCCCTCCGTCCTCTCTCATTCTCTCCCCTCTCTCCTCTCCCATTCTCTCCCCCTCCCTCCTCTCTCATTCTCTCCCCCTCCCTCCTCTCTCATTCTCCCCTCCTCCTCTCTCATTCTCCCCTCCTCCTCTCTCGTTCTCTCTCCCCCCCCCCCATCCTCTCTCTATCCCCTCTCTCTCATTCTCTCTCCCCCTCCTCTCTTATTCTCTCAGTCCCTACCTGGCTGTGGAGTGGAGCAAGGGACATCCTTCCTGGCAGATGGCAGACAACGGAGGTCTTCACTGACTTCCGGGTCGCTAAGGCAGGCTCCTCCCAGCAATCCTCTTTGCCTAGTGGTTAAACTGGTCCTGTCTCCCACTCACTCTCTTACTCGTCCCACCTCACTGTCCCACAATGTTGACAGTTTTGCACATTTCTACTAAGCACATTACATCTGTAAAGTAGCTATGGTTAATGAAAAAAGGTTTAACAATCAATCCACACTTCCTCCATAACCAATACAGTTACCAGAGATTCCCACTACAAAAGGGAACAAATACCACTTTGTATGTCTCAGAGAGGTCTGCTACCCTGCCTTTCCCCATTATCTCTTAGCAAGAGTGCTTCAACTACAGCCAGGGATTCTGGGTAATGACATGCAAATCCTTTTTTAACATAGACCACCATAAGCGTATTGCTGCCACATTACACAGCTTTTCATCACAGCCTGGGTTAAAGAAGTGATGGGCAAATTTTTTTTTTGGGGGGGGGGGGGCAGATTTGGATCTGCAGCGGATCGTCCAGTTCCTTTGGGTCCACAAATCAATCTCAAAAAGGGCGATCTGTGATTTGCGTATTTGGTATTTTGATTGCAAATACATTCGGCAGATTCCGCAATCCCTTGACGGATTTGTAGAATGCAATCCGCGGATTGTATCCAATAGTGTTTTTTTATGAATCTGCGCTGTATTTTACACCGCAAAACGGATTTGGGGGGGAAAATGCGAGAAAATCTGGGCTGATTCGTCTATCTCTACTCACTATCAGCTTTTCAACCTCACCAGTGTGAGGCTGGTTATACTGGCTTTGCAATTTGAAGCTGGGATAGGTTTCAGCCACAAATTAAATAAATGATGGTGGGTAAAAAAGTACAATGTTACCAGTCTTTCATTAAAACAAATATATTTTTTCATCAGAATACAGTGCTAAGAATGTTGACATTAAATTGTACGTGCTGTAACATTTCTGTGCGGCTCTGCTAGTTCAAGATTAAAAGAGCAAGCAAAGGAAATGTGCTCTCTCTCTCTCTCTCTCTCTCTCTCTCTCTCTCTCTCTCTCTCTCTCTCTCTCTCTGTCTCTCTCTATAATTTACCTTTTGTAAACCTTTTGGTGTTAGTGAAACACTGTGTAGGTACCATTTGTCAGACAAAAATAATGTCATGTTATTAATGGCTGGAGCAGCCTCTGTGTAATCAAAGGGCACTGATGCAGTGATATACGTCCACTGACAAACCAAGAGCGGTCCTTCTCTCTGCCACAAACCCATATAGCTGACAGTCAGTAACTCCTAGTGCTGTGTATGTGCAAGATGAATAGCATAAGATAGGTGTATACATAAGACTTAGGGCATTGTTACAGCCTCCACAAACAATACTTTTAATATACCAGGCTGAGATCTGGTTCATTCATGTTAAGTAAATATTTGTGTTTTATTCCCCCAATAGTGATAGTGATATACTTTTGCTGCGTCAATGTGCAAATCTGAATGTGAAAAGAAACATAAAAAATTACATTATTGCACTACATACTTTATTGAATGCTAAATGTATGAATAAATGTCACTGAATACATTTTAATCTCTAAAGCACTGATTGTCAACCTTTTGCTCTCGGGTCACCCCTAATCGCAGTGCTCAGCTTCTGAGGCAACCCTATGTAGCCCTCTTTCCCCCCTCCCTAAGTGATATTGGGGTGGGTAGGTGTTTCTGACTACTCCTCTGTGTGGTGCGATACCTGTTTGGCAACCAGGAGAGCTGAGCTTCCGCCACGGGAACCTGGGGTATGTGTAATATGAGTAACCCTGTACTCGGTGCAGCACCTCGACCTGCGATGGTTCCCAGCAAAGCGGGAATTGTTCCTCGCATGACACCTACGAATAACCCGCACACCGTTTGTATAATAACCAACACCTTTACTTGTGCACACATGAACCATGTAACAGTAACAGAATAACGGGTGTCCCTCTCTAGAGGAGACACTGACTGTTGCGTCGCGCAGGACACTTCCCCCTACACTGGGTGATCCCACCCCGTGTCCAATGATCCCCACACAATGTCCCGCACTCTTTCAGAGAGAGGATATGTGTGACTGCGCAGTCACTGAACTAATTGGATTGTTGGTGCACTTGTTGAAAAAGGGGGTTACCTGCCGAGCACTCCAGTGCTCGGGCCTGCACGGAGCTTCGCAAAGGTTCCGATGACGGTTGAACCCAGGAACTACCATCCGGGGCGATCCCACCCGGATAGCCTCGGCAGCAACGATGAGGATCGGTGCCCAACCCTCTGGACGGACACACAACATCTGATGAGTCCCAGACTGACTCTATGACCTAGGATGATGCTCGCTGTACTATAGGCCGTCCCTACAGCACAGCAACCTTGAATGGCTTTAGGGGACAACTCCTATGGGCCTACGGGGAACCTGTCCTATGCAAGTGGGTCCTTGACCCCCTGCACCCGCACTATCTCTTCCCGTACCGCCCGAGTCCCCTCTGCCTCACTCCTACCTAACCCTTTGAATCCCTGCAGCAACGCACTGCAACCTTGAATGGTGATCTCTTGTCAGCCCTCACAGCATTGACCGCTGTGACCTGACAAGAATGCACCCACGAACCTAAGGGCAGGGTCCCTAACTTGGGGCCGTCCCTTATCACTTACCCACTAACCTGGTGGGGAGTTGGGGCCTATCTGGAACCTGGGGGACCTTACCTGGTACAGAAGCCACTTGCTCACTGCACCCTTCTTTCCCCTTCCTGCTCCCAGCTCCAACTGAACTGCGTAGTGCCCGCACAATGTATCTATCTCCTTCCATGAGGAGATACTCTAGCCCTATTGGCTCCCTGGGTCACGTGGAGTGCTCCTGAGGCTCAGGGGAGATGTAGTCCCTTCTGTAAGCCTTCTACCAAATTGCTGCATCTCGCGCGCGTTTCCTGCGCATGCGCGAACTTCCCTGCTGGCCACCGCACTGGGGCGACTTCTCCCCTGCTCCTGTGAGCTGTCTGCGCATGCGCGATCACTGCGCATGCGCGAGTACCTGCAATGGCGGCCCCCGCTAGCCGGGTGCGCCGCCGAGCCTCCTAAGGCTCTCACCGCTCCCTGCTCCGGCCCCCACCTTTGGAAGCAGCCGGCGGGTCCGTCGCTGGCTCCGGCGGCACCCTCGACCGCGCTGTCCCAAAGGAGGGGGGTCTCTAGGAGCCGCTGGAGACCAGGGCTACACCTACAACAGGACACAGAAGAGACAGACCAGGACACAGAGAAGACAGAGTCAATGGAGACAGAAGACAGGATAGAGAGTCACGGGAAACTGAGGGCACAGAGAGTCAGAGGGGGCAGAGACAGACAGTCACAGGAGAAAGAAAGGGCAGTGAGTCACAAGAGACAGAGGGGCAGAGAGTCACAAGAGACAGAGGGGACAGAGAGTCACAGGTGTCAGAGGGGGCAGAGACAGACAGTCACATTGGACAGAGTCCAATCGTGGTGAGAGAGGTGATGCGACAGCTAATGCTTGGTGGCAGAGTTTGGTGCTGTCCCCTCATTGAATTAGAGATAGGACTAATACTCACTGGTAAATGACAGGGCGTGGTGGTGTCCTCTCATGGAATATTGGTGGTGGAATTTTGATTGGCCCACCAAGCAGATACGGCTGGTGTACAAGTTCGTTGGAACTCTACGTATACGGGGTGCTCTTTATTTATCTATACTGTAGGACTATGAATAAAATGCTGTGAATTTTCACCCATAATTGTGTTTTTGTGTGTACAGTATATGGTGTGGTTTGGCCACAATGTGACTAGGCAATTGAGGATTTTTCCAATCACGAACTAGAAGGTGTCCTATGGCAAAGTACCACTTAATAAATCTAAAATGTATATAGTAGAATTACTACCTTCCTCTTTGTACTGCCAAAATACCCCTCTATACAACCTAACATCCTGCGGGCCCTTCGTTACAGTGTTTTCCTCATTAGCATGTAACCTAGATATAAAACGTAGAACTACAGAGAGATACATTTTCCTATCACTGGAAATGATATATCACAATTATTGTTGTGTAAGACTCTATATACCTTAATGCCTAAGGGGATATGATATTTAAAATCTGGTCCATATGGCTATAAATACATTTCTTAGTAGTACATGTAATTTGTAAAGAAAATTAAACAGTTGTATTGCACCCTTCTTTTTTGTCCAATTTCACATTTTCATACTTATTTTGATTCATCGGATTGAGTGTGCAATTAAAAAACGCACTTATTGATCTCCAATATTTTAGATATAGCATAAAAGACAGTAGGGACTGTTTTTAAAATGTCTACATTGTAAAGGGAAGTTTTGTTGTTCACAAAGTCTGCCAAAGTGAAACAAACGACTTTGCTTCAACAAATGTTTTCTTTATCAGACATACTGTACTTTATGGGGAAAAAATAGATTTCAAGCGCAAATAGACCGTGAAAATGAATAGTGCACATGCACAGTGAAAGGAATCACAAAAAAATATATAGTGCTTGTGAATACAATTACAAATATTGTATATAACTCAAGAGGAACTGGTGCTGCTTCTTCAAAGGGGATGTCTATTGCCATATTTTACTTGATGGTAGGTGGTGTCAATGTTCTAAACTGACAAACAGGGTTCATTTGATAATAAGTAGTTTATTGTAAAGTATGATCATACTCATTTAAAAAAGTCTATAAGACTCTCTGCCAGGGAGTGTCCAAGCAGGCTCTTTTATACATTTTCGGTTCCTTTGTTCAAAATGTGTTACTAGGCAGATTATACTAACCACTCCTTAATTCTTAAACCAATCATTAAACGTGGTTAGAACTGGGCTCAAAACAGCTATGAATAGGTACCTGGTATACACTTCCACTAGAATGTGGGCGTTACTTTAGTCACAGTCGTAAATCTACTTAGAAGCGAAACACTCTCATTCACACCACTCACACATTCCTTCACACAAAATGGATACTAAATACATAACTGACTTTACAAAATGGAAACTGAACATCACTTTCAATCCTACTCCAGAGACCCCCCCCCCCCAGTCCATTTCAATAATATATCAACAGTATCTTCATTTCAGCAATATTATTTCGTCAGTGGATACAAAAAAGAATGTGTTTTCAAAGCCGCCACTGTTCTAAGTTCATTCAAAACTAAAGTTTTCTCACATTTCAATTTGGTCTGATACTGTTCCATATACCTATAACATATATTATCTTTAACTGTTCATGCAATGTCTTCATAATGTATAACCCTGTTCATTTAATGTAACCATGTATTGTTATCATAACTGTGTGCCCGGGACATACTTGGAAACGAGAGGAAACTCTCAATGTACTACTTCCTGGTAAAATATTTTATAAATAAATACAATTGCCCAGGAAGTTATCACTACTGTGTGACCTTCAGGAGCTGCTCCAATGTATCACCAGGCCTTCTTCAAAAGGATGTTAGAATGGTTAAGTGGGGTGGCTCTCATACTGTATATCAGCCAATGGTGCCATACCTTCTGGAATTTTACGCATGTATCCATTACTATGTCTGTCTGCTTCTCCATTTTATGAGAGTACCGTATTCTCTTTGTTATTTGGGCGAGAGCGCCAATGGAGCATCTCGTCGCCGTCATTATGTGGACAACTGTTTGTTTGAGTGCCTGTCATAGTCTGTTATAGACCAGTTAAAGAGGGAAGACCAAGCGTCATGGGGGAGTGGTGAGCCCAAAATCCTTCATGCTAAGCTGTGAACCTTTCTCCATCATACAACCACTCTGGGACATGATCACCATATGTGTACGAATGTGGCTCGCTGGCCGCAACCCTTTGGACATAGGGGGGACACCCCCACGAACATTGTGTGTTATGGATTTTTAACAAATTGTGGAGAGAGAAACAAAGTCAAAATAAGCAGGAATTGGGGATTTTTGCACATTTTTCTACTTTTTCTCAAGTTTTGGGGGGTTTTCGTTTGTGAACCTAAAGGTTCTCTCGAATTTCACTCAAACTAAAATTTGTTCTGAAGTTTAATCCAAACTTCCGACTGAATGTCACAATTTGCAAGTTTGGATTTTAAACTCTCGAACTGGCCATCCTTACATTATAGTATACTGGATACTATATTTTGTTATTTTGCGAATGCACATAGAAAAGGCAACAAATCCTTAGTTGCATCGAATCATATGCAGAAAACTATTTCCAGTATTTGCATTACTTTCTACTGCTCTGAAAACAAAATAATGTAACTCAGCATGTGCTGCTAGCACGCAATCCAGCCAATGCAAGAGTTTTGAATATGTGTATTTTGATCATGGAAATCCCCCGGAGCGCCAGTGTGATAATATTGTTTTGATAATGAGACTTATGGGTACAATCTGCAGCTACATTATTATTGTTGTCATTGTCATTATTGGTACCAATATTATTAATAATAATAATCATTTCATGTAGCACCAACCATGTAAAAAGCACTTCACAGGTGGAGAGATTAGGAAATGTTTTAAAATTCAGGGGTTACATATACAATTAGGGATAAAAACATTAAGTCAGGATCCCTTCTGGGATATTGTTTTATATCATTTTACACTTCTTAACCAGGGGGCCCCTTCGGAGCTGAACAGTGCTATTTTTAGCTTCTGTTATCGAGCTAATTACTGTGTTAGTTATCAGTCTCAGGGCTGTTTAAATCTTGCGGGCGAATATGAAGCGGCAACTTTATCGGTTGTAGCTTCCTATTGGTGAAACAGATGCAACCATATTGTATTTACCATAAGGGACAAAGGCAACTAACGCAATCATTATCTCAGTAACCGAGTGTTCCCCTGATGTGAAAGTAGCACAGTTGGGATCTGAACGCCTCCCTGGTTACAATTATATATTTTAAAAAGTGTATTTTCTTTGATTGCTGCTTTAAACGTGTAGAAGCACAAGGAAGAAAGTGAATCCCTGCACAAAATAACTTACAATCAAATGGGATGATAGCATACATATACAGTACATACTGCATAGATAGGAATAAGGCCTCGGACATGCTTACCGCTGGCGTGCTGATGCGCGCTGAGGCTCAGGGAAAGCGGGTGCTTTCCCTGGCCTTGCAGTTGCTTGTCCTGCTCGCCGTAAGGGGGCGGGCCGGGGGCGGGCACGTCACTGGCCGGGGGCGGGCCAGTGACGTCACGGAGCTGGTTTGCCCTCATTGGGCGAACCGCTCACGTGACTGGCCTGTCTCGCCGGCAAGCGGCGGAATTTTCAATTCCCCTAAGACCTGTGCTTCCGCAAGCGCGCGGAAGTGCAGGTGAGCCCCTACTAAAGCCGCTCTAATTGTGGCTGTAAGGGCTCAGTGCTGAGCGGGAGCGCGCGTCAGCGCGCTTCCGCCAGCAAGCAGGCAACATGGCCGAGGCCTAAATATAAGTAGTATATTGCAGGCGGTCCGCGGTTATCTGCCGGAATTCATCCTGCAAACCACCATCGGATTGCGGATCCAATGTTAATCCGCGGTGGTGAGCGTCGGATAATGCGTTCAGTGGACTGCATTATCTGGTGTCAGATAATCCGTTCGATGGATAACAGACCGTCAGATAGTGAGTACCACCTGTGGTTACTAATACTAGTACTGTATATGGAATACCTACTCAACCACTCTTTCAGTGTTTTATTCTCTGGTGTCTCCTCCTCTTCACTCCCTCTCTCTGATGGTGTCCCATACGGCTCTGTACAGTACTTTGGCCTCTGCTCTTCTCATGCTACACCTCTTTTTTGGTGAACTAATACAATCTTTTGGCTTGCAGTATCATCTCTATGCCAATGACACCCAAATTTACCTCTCCTCCCTTGAGCTCTCTCCCCCTCTCCTGTCCATGTCACCAACAGTCTCTCTGCAATTGCCTCCTGGATGTCGCACCATCACCTGAAGCTTGAAATGTCCAAAGCAGACTCGCCCGAGTATGTAATGGGCACCCTTTGCATCTATTTGTGCATGTTTGTCCTTATTTGTATGTAACTCCGTTAGTGTCATTATCACATTTCTGAACCCCCATTGTACCGCATTGCTGAATATGCTAATAAACAATAATAATACATTATTATTGTAGCCCCTGACCCCCTTTTACCTATGTGTTAGGTGCGGGACCAGGGGGTAGGTTGCAGGGGGACCTGGCTGGGTGGGGGCTGCTCCGGTAGAGGTTGCGGGCAGTTAGTGGGAGCGCTCCGGTGCTCCGCAGCGTACCCGGCAAGCAGGGGCCGCCATTTTGTAGTTCGCGCATCCGCAATTGCAGTTGGGCACATGCGCAGAGAGCCGAGAAGTTGCAGCAGCCATTTTATGTTAGCACATGCACAGTGGAGTCTTTGCAAATGCGCAGTCCCCAAAGTTGCGGCGACCATCTTAGGAAACGGCTCCACAAGGGACTACATGTCCCAGGAGCCTAAGGGACATGCAGAAAGAATGTTGAGATAGTATGGCGCGAAGAAGCGCACTGGTAGTTGCTGACAGTTGAAGCAGGGACCCCAATGGAGAAGGTAGTGTCCAGGTGCCAGTGGCTCCTAGACTTGGCTAGATTTCCCCATAGGTCGCAGATAGGCCTTAAGTTCCTTCCAGGTTGTGGTTGTTGTAGGGAAGGCCCCAGATAGGGACGCTTCCCTGTAGTCACTACACTAGTGTTGATAGTGGTATTGAGTATCACTGAGCCCAGGACACCACGCAGTGATCTGCGGCCTACAGTCTGGGATCAGACCCCAGACATACTAATAGACATTAAGGGACACCCTCCAGTGGCGGATGCAGCAGGTGGAGAGAGAGAATCTGGTAGATCACGCCATGGGATCACTGTGTGGTTCTGCTGATCTGTCATTTACATATACCCTGGTCTGGACAAAGACCAGGAAGGTACCCACGTGCACCAACAGCTACACTTGGGGGGCTAGCGCTACTCCACACACTTTGGTGGGCTTGGCTCTGTGGACACAGGGTGGTTAGGTGCCCAGGGTGCGTCAGTACTTTGGCGGATCTCACCGGGGTGCGTATATGGTGTGGGTACTGTATGTGGGGCATGTATTGTTATTGTGCTGTTATATTGATATATGTGTTAGTAAAGATAAGTAGTCATACCAGTGTGTGTGTATCTTTATTCATTGACTACATTTGGTTCCTGAGAGGGGTTATCCTGCAGCGGCAGGATCCCTCCAAGGTGGAGGCGCTGCATACTGATAGAACGCTACCACCCCAGGCTTCCGTGGCGGAGGATTAGGCCTCCTGTACGCTAAACAGGTATTCAGCATGCGTAGTTCCCTTAGTCACGGGGAAAGAGGGCTACATTAGCATTTGTTATACATTATATCACGGTCAAGATTGTCATTAGCACCCCTCCCTGAAATATAATGTAAATACACAAAATTGTAATGCAACAATAAATGCTAATTTCCTTAACTTGAACCCGCACAATCATAAGTACCATTTGTATTGCAGACAGGTGAAAAAAATGCTTGAAAATAGCAGCAAAAGAAACACTACTTAAAATACAGCCAATGTTTGTTTGTTTGTTTTTTTTATTCCACACCTGCCCATATACTAAAAAGTCCTAATTTTTTGGCCCGGTCTGATGGTGTCTTTTTTGCCTCCAGATACAAATATGTAGCTGTGAAAAATGTGCTGTTTTCTTAAACAAGTAAATAGCGATGCCTTTGAATACGTCAATAGCCCAGACATGTCCGCACACATGCACACTTTTACACAGAGGAAGTCTATGGAGCAGAGTGGCTGGCCTCTTCATGAACTTTCTGGGGATGAAAAGATCACCCACTATGTCAAAGGTTAGAATTCATGCTGGTAAATGGTAACAAACAAAAATCTAATTTAGCGATGGAGTGAAAGACGAAGACCTTCCTGTAATTTATTTTGATGAGTGAAATGTAATCAGCAATTTCTATGATTATATTATACATGCAGTTGTGTTAAATAGCTGGGAAATGCACTTGCTATTAGAGTCGCTTTTGAAATACAAAGTGTGCAATCATGAAAACACAATGAATTATATCATGTATGGATGTATATCTTTATATAGCGCCATCCAGGTACATAGCGCTTTACAATACACGTGACATAATATTATAACACAATGAGAATACGTGCTTCAATAGGAAAAGGAGTCCCTACCCCGAAGAGCTTACAGTCTAAGTGGTAAGTGGGGAGAACTTACAGAGACAGAAGGAGGGTAACCATTTACTAAATCAATGCTCATAGATCACACCAGGTTTCTGAAGGCAATGAATATATATAATACAAATGGGAATTTTTCGCATAGTTTTTCCATATACTGTATAATGCTAAACAGCATTAAATTAGTCAGCATCTAGATATATGAATGTATAATAAAACATCACCTGTGATGACAAGATACAGGAGAAATACTACAGGATTATGCCTCAGCAGTTAAAATATGCAACATTTTCACCAAATTCGTAAACCAGGAGAAATTAGCCTTTTTTTTCTCGTGAGAATTCTCATATGAATCTGCATTAAAAAAATCTCCAAACATTAAAGGACAATGTGTAGGATCACCTACCCTTTATGTTTTGCTTTGTTCACAAAACTTGGGGAAATGTTACATAGTTCTGTTGAAAATGGTAACATTCTGGTGAAAATGGCAAAATCTTCATTTTAAAGCAATGTCAGCTTTTACGTAAAATGTACGTAAAATTAGCACTTTTGAAGACATACGCACATCTTTACTATGACCTCTGTGTACTTTACTACAAATGTTTGATTCAGGCCACATTACACACAATAGTATCAAAAGAAAAATACATGTCAAATGTTGTGGGGCACGGAAAAAAGGACCTCCCCAAATGGGCCGATGAGAACAGATAGTAATATATGCGTGCATTTCCCAGCACTCAAAGACAAGAAGCTGTGTTAAATTGAAAAAGATCACATAGAAAAAAGAAAGGTGGGGAAAAACAATCCCGTCAATATGTCAGTATTTGTAACACATCATGAGACATGTCATTACTCAGTGTAATCAGTAATTGTGCTGTAAACATATAAGCAGGAGAGTCACATACTGTATACGTGTAGTAAGAAATTTGCGCAGTAGGCAAATTAGCAGCACGGTGAGCACAAAGGAAACAGTCTTGCAAAAACTATCAACATAGTATGAAGAAAGAACCGTGTACCGCAAACAATCAACTTTTTTTGTAACAATTTTGAGATCAGGCAAAAAGATGAGATTTAAGATTATCTCTTAGTATGTTAGAAACCCGCAGAACACTTGCTGTGATATCTCTTAAAACGGAAACAGGATTTAACCAGTTATATCATGGGAATCCTTCATGGTCCTACTTTGATATATATGCAGAATGGAGATCTCCTAATCCAATTGCCACTGTAGCATTATTCTTTAGATTAGATCTCCACTGCGAGCCAAGCTTATACCTTTATCTCTTACTGATAACCCGAGCTATTTATCTGTCGATTACTGTAGCTATGTCATTACCATAGCTCTTATTATTAATAGGAATCAGATTCCACACTGAATATTGTTCAACAGTAGCCCATAGTGCTCTCATCTGATTCACTGTTGCTAATATAATAAATCCTACTATACGAACAGATCTTCAACCCCGCGCTACTATCACTGCCATACAGGCGTTTTCCTCATGTCTCTTATCTGCTCTCCCTTTCTGATTTTAACTAGAGCTCCACTGTATGTTCACACTTGTTTGCATTCTGATTATATATATCCCATCATTGCTTTTATTCTTATTTTATCAACCTTAATAAATGCTAAGTTTTACCTAGGCAGGGGGTGCTCCACCACGTGCTATCCATATTGGTGATCACTGTGACTTCCTCTCAGAGTTTCTTCAATTCTGTTACTGTAGTTCTCAAGTGGTACAGGTAGCGCCCCTTGTTTGCCACTCCCTTGTGACACATGGGCACTACATTACATTTTCAACTATTGCACTCTATTTACAAAAGACCTGCTGAGCAGTGTGACTCTCCATTGTTTTGGAAGATATTTTAATAGGACTCTGCAACAACTTAATTTGAGCTCTATCAGAGACAATCAGCATATGGTATTTATTAGGGTAATTTATGAAGTATGGAATTTGCTGTCATTACATATTCCTGTGTTGGAATATATGCAGCATTCTGGTTACTTTAGTTGTTTTATTATCCTATTTAGTAGAGTACCCATTGACTTCTGTAGCTCCCAAAATACTTATCTAAACAACATATGGCAGATACATGTGAGCACACCTGAGATACCTGGCAAATAAGCCGTTTGTAAAAATAGTAAAACAATGTTTAGCATGCAAATTATATTATATATATATATATATATATATATATATATATATATATATATATATATATATATATATATATGGGAAAAAGAGAAGAGAGAGCGCACACCCCATAGCGTAAAATTGTACATTAATTGGAAAGAAGGGGGGAGGGGAAGGGAGGGGTGAAAATTCACTCACAAAGGTAAGTATTAAAAAGGCAATTCGTGATATATATCACCACCAATCGAGTCAGTCAGCATCCAGGATCCGCAGTCCAACTCTTACTTGAAGCTGCAGGAAGATGGTAACTGGTGCAAGACTCCAGAGGCTCTTTCGGCAAACGAATCCAATCTTTAGAAGTTCAAACAATGTCTCCTATGGTGGCTGGCCGCAATGTTGATCCGCGCTCGATGCGGCCCGTCATGCGCATGCGTGGTGACGTAATTCCGCTCCCTGACGCGTTTCGTCACGTTACTGTGACTTTTTCAAAGGGTTGCTGATTGGTTATGTGCTGGCTAGGAATTTAAGTCCACAGAGTTGCTAGGCAACCAGTTCCTGCTGCAGGAATACCTCGTGTGGGATACTGCCTGCTATAAGAGGGCAATTTTTACCACAATCTTTGTGGTAGCACTATTGCCCTCTTATATGCAGCGGTATCCCACACGAGGTGGAAATTATGTTTTGTTAATACAATATTCTTTTGACAACCATTTGTAGTGCTGCCTCTGATATTCGTCCTCACACGGTATCGTATTGCCTATATATATATATATATATATATATATATATATATATATATATATATATATATATATATGCACAGTGGTTGACAAATCACCAAAAAATCTACTCGCCACTCAAAAAAATCTACTCGCCACCTAGTACCAAACGTGTGCTGCTTGGGCCAATATTTACTCGCCCGGGAGTTAAATCCACTCGCCCGGGGCGAGCAAATGTATAGGTTTGTCGAACACTGTGTGTATATATATATATATATATATATATATATATATATATATATATATATATATATATATACAGTATATATATATGTGTTAAAAATACTATTTACACATCTGCAAGCCCCATGTTACTAGGCTGTCAAAATAGTTAAAACAATCTAATTTTTCCCTACGTCTCTAACTTTCGGGAGTAAAAAATATCAGCATGATACTGTACGTAACACATCAGACCTCACATATTTAGCTTCCTGTGGGCATATTTCCATTATTCCTTTCAATGTGTTGCTGATATAAATGTCCCTGACCGCGTCACTGCTGGGTGGCTTTGTACAAAGCAAATCTTTGCTGTACAGAGAGTGACAGGCCCAGCCAGGAACAGAAGGGTTAAGTCACAGCTGCAGTTTAGAGAAGACACTTTTCTCTCCTTTGAAGTTGTTTTGAGATATGATTAGCCAGATGATAGTTTTTTGGTTTCTTTTTTTCTATCATTGAACAAAGGTTTGTGCGCTGCAGACTTCCATTTGGTTTTCATCTTTTACCATAAAAGCCTAATTCATATGGAAGTTTATTTTATATCAGTGCACGATCCTACTGGCCTCTTTCAGAAACAACGCTGAGGGTTTGTTACTTACAGAAGTTAGGCTGACTAACTGGCCATGTGTGACACTGTGAAAGCTGTTATTCATCTTGAGTAGAAATATAAATACACAAGCAAATTCTTGGGGAGCACTCTACAGCCAACTAGCTCCCCTTAGCCATGTTACCAAGAGGTGAGAAATCTACCGCTAACCAGTCCAATAGTCTATTACTGTATTTCTGGGGCTCAGTACTTAACCCCCCATTAGCACAACATGTAAGAGCTTCTTCTATCAGGTGACCTTCTTTAGAGAATAAATCATCAGCTTATTAACCAAAGATGGAATGGAATCACCAATAAAAAAAAATCATGAAGTATATTGTAGATGAAAGAATTGATAGACGGAGGTGTCTCCGAAATGATCTAGTATATCGAAACCCAAAGACAAACTATAAGTCAGTGAATTCTGGTGTGCTGGACATTTTCTACCTTCTTCATTCAACATACTCTGAAATGTATCTAAATATACTTATACTTAATCTATATGTAACGGTGTTTCCCCCCGCCCCCCAATCTCAGATAGGGGGCCATTACAGGGTGTGTGGTGCATACCTGCTGGTAACAAGAGGGCTGAGTCGTCTGCGATGACTTTGGGACACAAGAACAGGCTTCTGGGGTCCATACCCCACATAATACATAGCAGTGCAGCGCCTCCATCTGCCGTAGGCTCCAGGGATATGGAGATGATCTTGCACTGTAGAACTTGTACCTCTCCCCCCGGTTAGATCACACACCAGGCCGGAGGTATATTGCAAACAGGAACAGTTTATTACTATACACTTTGCAGTAACACAACAGCTACTCAGCAGCCTTCTGCCGGATACAGTCTCTTAAGATCAGCTCTCACTGGAGATGGGCCCTGGACCGGCACTACAGGCCAAGGGTACCTGCAGCCATCCTAGCTCTTCCCCACCTCACTAGCGGAAGCAGAGGTATTGGTCCACACTCAGTCCTCCCTGCAGGGAAGAGCACATGGGAAGGCCCCACTCTCAGGCTCCTAGTCGTGTGACCTGCCTTCCTCAGAGGGAAGGAACAACCTCCAAATTTAGGGCGGTCCTGCCCTTAAGTACAGCCAGAAGGCGGGAACCCCATTCTCCCAGCTACAACAGGATGTACCACCCCCTGCTGTCACTCAAGTGCAGTACCACAGGTGAAGGGAAAAACCCCATACCAACTACTGGCAAGCCTGTGAATACCAGGGTTTACTGCCAGCCCTTGGGTAGAATAGTAGCCAGGGGGTACACCGCTACATATATGTTTGAGCCAATGTGGTAAGGCTCTATTACCAATAGTTGCTCCGTATGCCCCAGGTTGGGATTTGGGGGGGTGTTAATAGGAGGATTTACCTGGCACACATATGACTATAGAATGTATAGTAAATAAAAATACCACTTGCGGTGCATTTGCTTGTCTCAGATCTGCACTTCTTTAACCCAGGCTGTGCTGAAACGCTGTGTAATATGGCAGGCATAATTTATAGGCTTGCATGTTAAAATGGATTAGAAGTAAAGAGTGACACACTGTGCTCATTTGCATGTGATTACCCACAATCCCTGGCTGCAGTGGAAGCACTGTTTGCTAAGCGATGGGCAATGGGGAATGACAGGGTTGCAGATCTGTCTGAGACATGCAAATGCACCACAAGTGTTTTTTTTATTTACTGTACGGTGAAGGTGTTTTGTCATTTCCCCCCCCCCCCCCCCCATAACTTTTTTAATGTCTGGATGTGTAAAATTCTGCATCTATATAGCTCCATTTTGTCTGGATACCTTTCTGGCAAAAAAGGTGTAAACCTCCTTGGTTAACAGCCTACAGACGATGTAAGAAACGTGACCAACAAAGCAGTTTTGCTTTCAACACTCACACCTTATTGTCTCTTCAAGTGAATGGGGGTGTGAGGAGCCTTTTGGCATAGCAGTGCTGAGTAATTATGACCCCCAGTGCATGTTTTACCAAAGAAAAGTAGATTCAGTCTAATCTAAATGCACCTCAGTATCAACAAGTGCAAACTTTTTCTTGCAAGTATTTATTGCTGTCAATTACGGTTTGTGGTCATCGATACTGTGTTAGAATAAGTGATAGCTATTGTCAATAAAAGCAGCTTGGAAGCAAGCAGAGATCATGAGCTATTTAATCTCCGAATCATTCAGGCTGCATTAAAAAGTAGAGGATTGCTAATACTTACATTTACTTTGTGTCAATATTTGAAGTGGCAAATAGTAGATTGGTATTAATGACAGATTTAAATTCACTGAAATTAATTCAATTTGAGGGGCTCTGTACCAGGGGATATCAAATTGTAAAAAATAGAGAAGAACTCCTGCAGGTTCTTAATTTAGAAGTATGTATATAGGGAGAAGTGATCCTCCAATGTAGCGCCACAAAGATCCTGACTCAAGTCACATTGGGATACAGGATAATAAATTCTTTTAGTAGAGATCGGGATTAAGTCCGTTTTTAAAACTGTACCTCCGAATATATGAGTCTGCTGAGACCGACTCCCAGGTGGAGCCCCGCAACAAAGCTGGACAACAGGTGGGGTCATATAAGACCCGGCAGCTCTAGATCCAGGTAAAAAGCAGATAGCGCCACCTCCATGGGCAGTGAACCAATACTGAAGGTCAATGCAGTACTCACAGATCCATGTTGATTGAAGCAACGAATGGATTCATCCCTGCGTTCATCCCGTGAGAAGGAACCCGACAGAAATGAACAAGGTTACGTGGAGCACAGCGATGAGAAAAAGAGAATGGAAGCAGCATCAAAAGGTCAAAAAAAAATTAAAAAAAGTTTAACACATAGTGACCATGCAAAACTGAGGCAAAACTCTGACACGTTTCCCGCCGTAACTGGCACTTTGTTGATAACACAGTTATACAGTAACTCCATTGATAACCCCAGTTCTCTTTTGCTCATCGCTGTGCTCCACGTTACTTGTTAATTTTTCTCTATTTAGGAGTGTATATATAGCCAATGTTTAGGTACCCGAATATGTATCTCTCTCAAGTGTACTTATTTTGCTCTGTTTTCATCAGAGTGGGATTTAGGGTGTGGGTATGGGAGGTGTTACCCAACACACATAATGAGAGATATCAAGTACTGCACTTGGCACTTGTACAATCCCTCTCCCCTCTCTAATATCATTAAATGCTGCTAAGCATGAGTTGGCCTAGAGTCAGACCCTTCTAACTAACGATCAGTGTGTAATGTAAGACACTTCATATCTTACTGTACATTTGATATGACATGTGTGGATAAAGGCTATCCCAGCTTCAGATAGCAACGCCAGTATAACCAGCCTCGCACTGATAAGCACCGAAACAGCTGTCTGTGAGTAGGTTTACTCGCTATGCAATTCTTTAACCCAGGCTGTACTGAAAAGCTGTGTAATGCGGCAGGCATAAGCTTATATACAGGGCTCCATGTTAAAATGAATTAGAAACAAAAGGTGACACTGTGTGCTCATTTGCATGTCATTTCCCAGAATCCCTGGCTGCAGTGGAGGCACTGTATGCTAAGAGATAATAGTGAAAATCAGCGTTGCAGACTTGTCTGAGATGTGAAGGTGCTCACATGTTAGATTTTTATTTGCTGTACATTTGAAACGAACATAACATATTGTTTTCCTATAAACACGTTTTAATAACGGACTTTAATCACCTTTACATCACCAGAGTAGAGGTAAAACTCATTAAGTGCATTTTTTTTTTTTTACCTTTTTCCATGAAAATAGACTTAGTAAAGAAAAAAAATTCTAAGGACTCATTAAAGACTCATAATCTTCAGAAGGTGTCATATCCTTTTTAAATACATAATTGTTACTGACTTTTACCTCTGCAACCACGACATGATACTCAATTGAAATGATCCAAGCGATCCAATGATTAAGTCCTTATGTGAGGCTTCTCCCAATACTTTTTACTACCATGTAATGTGTTTTTACTTTATCCTCTTTTTTTCGGTTTCACAGCCCTTTTATTCTACTTAGTTGGAAACTGAAATAGCCCCATGCAGTTGGAGGTTAACTACCAGACTTTTTTCCACAACAATAAAAGTACTTCTTCCAAGAGAATACGCTCGGGAAATGAGTTTAAATAATGCTTGCAAAAGTCCATCATGCAAACTTTATTTGAATAGAATGCTATTCACACGTTTATTACCCCATGCTAAGTTGCACAAAAAATACTGTAGTCTTTTTAGTTTGCAATACTCGTAAAATACCTCCAAATAATTTCCTGCTAAACGCATTGTGTTATTATCATTTATAATTGGGTGGTCGAGGGTACATGTTCTCCCTTATTTACTATTATATTACAGGCTTTTTGTTGGGTAGCATTTGTTTAATCTTGAAGAATAATGATCTTTTTTAAGTAAACCCCAAAGCCCCTAATTAGGAAGTTTGCACACTACAATCGTTTTAATAATATTTGCACTAGAGATGAGGAAACCTGGGTGGATGAAATCAGAACCTACCAGAACTTAAAATTTCAAAACCAAGTACACATTACATAAGTTATTGTGGGTAAAAAAAAAAAGTGGCTAACACCCTCCTCCACCATACAGCAAATAAAAATATCACTTGTGAGCACACTCACATAATTCAGACAGGTCTAGAACCCTGATTTTCTTCCATTGCAGCCAGGGATTCTGGGAAATGACATGCAATTGAGCACACAGTGTCACCTCTTGCTTCAAACACATTTAACATTGCCCTATGACCTTACGCCTACCGCATTACACTGCTTTTCAGCATAGCCTGGGTTAAAGAAGTGCATAGCCAGTAAACCCACACACTGACAGCTGTTTTGACCTTTTGGGTCTCATCAGTGTGAGGTTGGTTATACTGACTTTGCAATTTGAAGTTGAAGTGATCAACTTCAACCAAAACCCCCAAATTATTTAGAACCAGTACTAAAACCCTAAGGTGACCATCTCTACAGTGGAGTTGAAAACTTTGGGTGTTTCAACTTATATATTTGTTTCAGTTATAATATTCAAGTTGTTTTTGTTTTTTTTCATATAATAATTTATTTTTAAAAGTCATGCTTTAATATGCTATTTTACCATTCTATTTCGATTTTGTTTTCTATTTTCTATAATTCAGTAATAATCCAAAACTAAAATTAAACATACAGTATTGAGTTTTGGCAAAAAAACAACATACTGTACACAGCAAAAACATTTTTTTTAAACCAAAATGTAAGAGAAAGTAACTTGGGAGCTCAGTGTGGTAGTACGTACATAACCTCTTTAATGCTGGTTATACAAACCATTTCTTAATTGTATGTGCCATCCTGCATAAATCCTGCTAATATAGTATTATTAAGCCTTTTTGTTAATACAACTTCTTAGCCAATACATAAGCCCTACACAGTTCGCCAAAGCAATCCCCAAAGGGGGATCTTAAATAGAGATGGGCAAAACTGTCAAAATCCGTTGAGCGGAATTTCCCGAGCTTTCCATTCAAAATTCATTCCGCGGTGTAAAATCCGTCGGTGGTTTGTTCCACTTCCAATTCGTGCTGCTTAATCCAAAACCGCCACTGGATACAATCTGCACGGATTATAAAATCCAATCCATGGATTCCACAAACCATTGTAGGTTTCTAGGAATATAACCCATGAATTTCTGCAATCTCGGAGGATTCTACGAGTAATATCAGCAGATTCTGCTATTACTCGTAGAATCCTCTGTGAGATTGCAGAAATTCACGGGTTGTACTTTTAGAAGCCTCCAGCGGTTTACGGAATCCGCGGATATTACTCGTAGAATCCTCCGTGAGATTGCAGAAATTCACGGGTTGTACTTTTAGAAGCCTCCAGCGGTTTACGGAATCCGCGGATATTACTCGTAGAATCCTCCGTGAGATTGTAGAAATTCACGGGTTGTACTTTTAGAATCCTCCAACGGTTTGCGGAATCTGCGGATTGGATTTTCAGCGATTTAAAAAAAAAATTTTTTAAAAATTCACAAACACGAATTGCCATTTTTGAGACTGATTCGTGGAAATCTGCAGGGAAGGGACCGCCTGGTGCGAGATAGATCCAAATCTGCAAAAAAAACATTCGCCCATCCCAGTCCTAAACTAGCAATACATATTGACCTTGTCTCATGAGCTGAAGGCCAGGACGGGGGGGATAGGATCACGCCACGACAGCTCTCCCCTATAAACGATAAGGTTTGGCATTACAAAGTATTGAGTGAGCTTGCCAAACCGTGGATTCTGAATGTTTGTGCTGTGAATGCTTTTGGTTAATATGGTCTTCATCAGCTAATGTTGTTTTTCTTTACTCGGTAAACCTACACTAGATGAGTAAAGTGTCCAGACTTTAATATTCTCAGTTCCTTTGAAATGTGTGAAAGGCCCATTGTTGACTTATTCAAATCAATATAATTCATGATAAACCAACATATTTCTATTTATGTAATGTTCATGAAGGGGTAATTAATAAAATGCCTCAATGTAGTTAGATGTAACATTATAAAAGACAGTGATGTGTAAATAACATTATAGGGCATTATCACACACGATACAAACATTGAGAAACAAAATTTCTTTAAGAAGACGAGATGTGGAAAACTTTTGCACAAGTTCACAAATTAAGCAAAATGTGCTTGGTATTATGCGCAGAAAGCGTCACTGTACACAGTAACATGGTCCTTTACATACTGACATTTTTGCTAAATTGTGACATTCTGGCCAATTTGGCTAAATTCCGGCAAAATTGGCTATATTAGTGACAATTTTAATATTTGCGAAAACTCAAAATTTAAAAGAAAACCAGAAAAAATAATTGTGAATCCAATTTGAATATATTCCTACATCTACAGTAAAGACAAAATTCCTGAAATATTTAGGGGGCCAGTTAAAGAATGAGGTTTGACCTCAGAGTGTAAGGAAGACACACTGGTCTATAGTGGAACTCAGAGAAGTCTCACATGGAATACAGTTCACCATCGGTTATTGTAGCATCACAAGGTACAGAGAGGTGCACAAGGGGAGCAGCCCCCATCACAGGGTGTAACTACACTACTACAAAGCCTGCAATGCAGGGGGGCTAGTGCTGGAAGTTGGGCCCAGACAGAGGTCGCCCTCACGCCAAGCCCCCTCCCTGCCAGTGTACCCATGTCCCAGTCGACTTCAGAAATCCCAGCCCAGAAGTCGGGGCCAACTTCCGCATCCGCCCACATGACCCCAGCTTCCCACCTATGTGGGACCCGAGGCCTCGCCCCATCCCACACAAGGCAAGGTAAGAGGGGGGAGGATTGAGTATGAGCGGAAGGGGGAATTAAGTGTGATAAGAGGGTGAGACTTAGAGATGGGTGAGAAGGGAGATTGAGAGGGGAGAGTGAGAAAGTTAGGGAGAAGGGGGGAGAGTTAGAGAGGAGTGGGGAGAATTAGAGAAGCGGCATAGAGAGTTAGAGAGGGGGAGAGTTAGGGAGGGCGGGGGGGATTAGATGGGGGGCTGTAAGATATGTGTGCAGAGGTACATATAATGGAGATCGATTTGGGTGTAATTATCTCTTGGCTTTATTGAGCATGTTCCTTTATCCAGGCAAAACATACAAAAACAACTAAATAATAAACCCATATCCCTTTGTAAGGGCTAACTTATTTCCCCAGACCCTACCTGCAGGACTGGAGGGATATTCCCATTACCAGCCTATCACCCCAAAGTCTCAGGAGGTACCTTAAGCACGTGGCCCTCCATGTCAGTCTCTGGCAGGTTCCTTTGTCCTCTGTGTCCAGGAAATATAGGTCTCTGGGTGTCTGGGTGTCTTGATCTCAGCACAGCCTTTGTGCTCAAACAGTGTCTGTGTGCAGGCTTCTCTGCTCTCCTTCTGTCAGCCCAAATGTGAGCTAAGGAATCACTCTCCTGTGTCTCACATGAGGCTTTATACAGAGCTCTCATTAGTCCAGGTGGAGACTAGTTAATTGAGTGGCTGCAATTAACTATCTCTCTGCTGATTCTCAGAGCTCTGAGGCTGCTTTATTTAAACAGGGATAAGTCCCTGTTACAAGGGCTTTTTTCCCCCAAAATTTTTGCAAGGGGCCCAAATATTGTACTTGCGCCACTGCCCCTTCATCAGGCTGAACCGAAATGAGCCTATCATCTAAGATTATATTTGAATTCTTATTACTCTGTAAAAAATGTTAGTGCTAAAAAGTAGTACAAACATTTATAAAATATGCACCATATGTATGAAGACATCATATACTGTATGTGACTCAGATGCCCAGAGCCATAAAAGGGTGCCAAGCTTCAGAACGCCTTTATCCCCATTCCTTTTTAAGGAGAGTAAACACGTGCTAAAGCGTGGCACCCTTTTGTGGATCTGGGCCATCATTTATTTTAAATTAAATTTGATGCATTGCGTCATGTTAAATGCCTGATTGGCACCATTTTAATTCAAATGGAATTATGGGTATTGTTTGTTTAGAACTAGTTAATAAACATAATTAATGTAATCTTTTTTATACAGCCATGATGTGAAAAGAATACATTTTGTTAA